>NW_005061799.1:0-1114 GCF_000277835.1 Geospiza fortis
TACTGGTTTATACTTTAGGGTTTTTTGCATTCAATCAAAGTAACAGTCTGTTATATCTGTTATTCTGTCCTCCATAGTAGCCATGGGAGGATAATTCATGCAACAGTTTAAACTTTATTCCTTAATAAGGAGCTGCTTGATACCATGCTGATGCATAAAGTTCCTTCCTCACCTCTGGTAGGTAGAAGTTAGATTACAACCTGAAAACTTAGATCCCAGATAACAGCCATTCTTTGAATACTTCTAACACAAGATATATTACTGTTGTCATACACTAAACATCACTGTTAACTGGCAATACTCATCTAGAAAAAGATGGACTATATATGACTTGTGAAAACTGATCAAGTCTGTCTACTCTGTTCTTTTATTTTTCCTGAGGCATAAGTGAGGAGGGAGCTGCCAGCCACCTGAATAGCTCTATGCCCAGTCTTCTTTTCCATCAGCCCAGCACATGCTAGTCAGAGAAAAATGAGAAAATGTCAGCGAAAGGCTTCTGTGAAAGCAAACAGCAGGGACTGGGAGAAATCAGTGATTCTGGAGGTGGCATTGAAAAACAGCCAAAGCTTTCTTTGATAGATATGGACAAACATATGCTGCATGGAGAATCAGCAACATTTCCATTGCTTCAGGGAACCACCACTTCCTGCAAGTATACCCAACCTCATTGATTTGGGCACTTTCAGTAAGCCCAGTTCCACAAGGACTAATCAAATTTAAGCACAAATCCTCCAGTCCATTAGGTGCTGGACACATGACTGCGGAAAGCACCATGACACATGACCCAAGTGTTTTTATAGGAAGCTGTGCAGCCAGCTGTATCAGAACAACCGTGCATCATCAACGTAAATAAATTATGGCAAAAATAAAGATTGTCCACATATTAAAGTACCAATCTAAAATTCAGTTTTGCTCTACATAAGATTCTGTCTGTGGTCCAAGGCAAACCATCTAGTGTTGCCACAGCGCCAATTCCGTTCACTCGATTAGTGGCATGATAATACTTTTCTGCATTAGAAGCATTTTGTAAGGATCAATACGTTAAGGATTCTTAAATATTCAGATCAAATGTTAGTGGATGATTGACCAAGTTAGCAAGAAATGCTAATTTTTT
>NW_005061800.1:0-1114 GCF_000277835.1 Geospiza fortis
TAGATAGATAGATAGATAGATATCTCTACTTAAATTCCTCCTTGTCCTACTGAAACTAAATTAATTAATACCATTTGTGTGCCTTTGTCCTTTTCTGAGTACTTGTGAAATATTCTTAAGAAGGATTTCATAATACATAATGTCTAATTATTACTTATTAACAGTAGCAGCACTTGTCAAAAGGATTTCTGTCTTCAGAGCAATCTGTACACATCAGGCCTCACTACATCATTGTGGAAAAGCTGTTTAGAGCAGACTTGGACAAAACTCTCTCCTTGAAGACAGAGATGGATCCATTTGTGCTGCTGTGTAGGAACAGTCACTGCCCACAGCAAAGGTGCATCCTTGTCTCACCACTGTGGCCAGTCCCATGATGAGCCTCTTCACTTGTCTCCTGTGATGGCAGCAGGGCCACAGCTGGAAAGATTCTGTCCTTCACTCTTAAACAACAAATGCAGGGTGGCTAAAATACCCTTGTCTATCCTGATGAAATTGTGCCCCCACAAGAAGACACAGACTGCATCTGTGTGTGTGAGCTGCAGGACAGTCTTTCTTAGGAGAGTCTGTTAAGCTCTGATGCATGGCAAGTTCCATGCATTTTGTCATGCTGTCCATTTTATGATCCTCACTGTCTTTGTCCCACTGACTTGAGATGGCAGCAGAACTTCCTCTTGCGTCTTCATCTCCCTTTGTCCTACCACCAAACTGGCAGGGGTCTTTGTTTTTCTGAAAAAGATGCTCTCCAAGACTGCCCTTCAGCATAGGATCTATGAAAAATAGCTTAACTCAGTCAAAGGAAGTTGCTGTCAGGGCTCTGCTGTCATCTTCTCCTTTTAATGTTGCCCTTCCAACTAGAGTGGTACGTTTTCAGAATTTCACTTGCTGCAATTTACTTGCAGAAATATTGAGCTTTCTCAGAAAAGTATTCAGTCATATCCTTCAGCATTACAGCTGTTAGATTTTGATAAAAAATTTCTCACTGAGTATGCAGGAGTGAAACCACCAAAGACTTTGCTTGTGCAGTTCTGGAAGAAAAACTGTGGTGTGTAGTTTCTCCAGTTTGAGTTGGTGCCAACCAACTGGACAAGAGGCAAAAGGCAGAAACTGATGCACA
>NW_005061801.1:0-1114 GCF_000277835.1 Geospiza fortis
AAACCAACCAAACAAACAGAAACACACTGGTCACTGCAGTATGACCTAGTTATTTTTTCGTTTCTGATGAGCTCTGTTCAAGGTTGCTGGATAAACTTCATGTTCATCATACTGAAATCATTTTGCAGGCCCCCAAGGAATTAAGAACAGGCGTTAGGTAACGAGCTAAATTAGATGAAAACCAATCCAGATTCACTGTGGGATCACTCATGTGCATACAATGCAGAGTGTTCAAACACACGGTCTGGTGCTGTTAAGAGATTTGTTTTCCTTGTGTTTATCTCCCTATGCCAAGTGTAGGCTATTAAAGGTTGGATTTGCTGAGCCAATAGCAAGAATCATTTTTATTCTCAGTGACTTTGGATTAAAAGGATTGGCACACGTGTTCTCTTGTACAGAGTGGACACACACTGGGGTCCAGGCACACCTCCTGCAAACTCTTTTTGTGGAGACTTCATTGCTATTCTGTTAATACAGTCAAGGCACACAACTCTCAGGCTCTTAAGCACATTGCTGACCTCAAATGTGTGAATTTCCCCTTCAGTGTTCACTGTGTGGTGGTGCACGTGACCTGTACCTGGTTGTGCCTTCAGAACTATTTGTGTTTTCATTTTTTTATTAAACTGGTGCATAATGGGTGCAGTCTGTGGAATCTGTGTTGGGTGAGAGGGTCTGTCATTAAGACAAAATCACTGGTTAGCAGATTTTTGGGATTAAACAGCAGCATTTAATGCAGTTACCTTTTCATACTCAGGTGTTACCTATAATATGGCAACAATGATCTATTCTGAGACCCCTCATCCTTGTATCCAGCACTTAACCTGTGCAACCAGGACAGAAACAAGCACCTGCAAGCTGCTCCCGCCTGTGCAGCACCTGTGTGGTCAAGGACTGCTTTTAAAGCCATCATTGTTGTTGGTTTTATCTCCCCATAGGTTCTCAGCATGGTGATCAATGCAGCTTACAAGCCAGGGAGTGTTTTACGAGAACTGCAGCTTGTGGAAGACCCTCAGTGGAATTTCCAGGAGGAAACACTTAAAGCCAAGTAAGCTTTCAATGTGTGTTCTTTTATTTGGGAGGTTTCAGAAAAGAAACTGACTGGGGGAAAAAAAAA
>NW_005061802.1:0-1114 GCF_000277835.1 Geospiza fortis
TTCCAACCCTAATGATTCTGTGATTCTCTTTATATGATGAGCTATTATGCACTCAAAGCAGAACCAGCCCATCCTTCTCCCAAATCCAAAGCTTACCTCTGGGCACTGTTTCTATATATTAAGACTCACAGTGCAAGACACTGAATTTTCTGTCTGAAAGAGCTTTCTGTCTGAGATGAACCCTGCTAAACAGCTGTGACAAGCATGGGAGAAGAAATAAGTAAAAAAAGGTGGATGGAGATGGTCTGAGGAGAGGAGAAGGGGCTGCATGTATGGAGAATCATGGAATTACGGTTTTTCAGTTCAGCAGAATCGACTGCTCTCAATAGAAATTGGTCCTGTCTGTTTCCTGAGAGTCCTGGCACATGAGTATCCTTCAACCTGGGCAGTGTTTGTCCTGCCAAAGTGTGGTCAGTGCAGTGGATCCAACTCCAGTTTGTCCCACAACCTCTCCTAGGGAAAGGCAGGGCTGCTGTGAAGAGCATAATTTGGGATTTGTTTGCTTTTGTAGCCTTCTGGACCTGCCTTTTCCTGTAGGTCTCCCCTGACTGTTGAATGTAAAATAAGAGAGCCTGGAGCCCCAGGGGGCTGTGATCACACTGGCCTTATAGTGAGGCTAACAGAGCTGGAGTGTGTACCTGGTTTTGCTTGGAAGAAGAAGTGGAGCGTGTTTTTAAGGAGCGTATTTCCTTCCTACCCTCCCTCAGCGCACACAGATGTTATTCCAGAGAATCTGCAACTACACAGCTTTGTAGAAATCGTAGACTATGCTGTTTCCTTCTCAGTTTCATGCATCTGTACAGCCTTGTAACTCAGAAGGGCTCTGTAGCTCAGAAGTTCTTATAGTTTCCACCATGAGATTTATTTTCTGGGCCTTACTGGAAACATTACCAGAGAAAACTTGGAGCTAGCGATCCATCTCCGTTGTGTTTTACTGTCTGGTTTTTATTATGCCTGTGGTTTTCACTAGATTTGCTTCAGCTGTGATTTATTTTGGTCTCCTACTCTGGCATTTGCTGGGTAAGCGTGCGTATTCTTTGCATTTTGTTGTGTTACTACGTTTCTCTTCTCTGAATTGTTATTTTTAGGTGACTTTCAGGCCTTTGTCTCTCTC
>NW_005061803.1:0-1113 GCF_000277835.1 Geospiza fortis
TTTCAACCCAAAGCATTCTGTGATCCTGTGGAGTTCCCTGCTCCCTTAGAGCTGCTTTCCCATCAGATGTTGCTTACAGATGCCATATTTTCTCTCTTTAATTTCTCCTCTGCCCTCTTTTGTGCTAACATATTCTGCAGCATCTTGAAGGAAACAGGACCAAATGTGATCTACCAACAAGCATAGCCAATATTCTTGGCCCTTTTTCAACTCTCTTATGCTGACAGAACAATTCTCATCAGCAAGTGAGGAGCACTCAGTGAGCACGGAGAGCTCCAAGAGTGACCTGCAGAATGTGGTGGATGAAGCCACACAACATCCAGGTTGTTTTCACACCTTTCTCGTGCCCACAATTCCACATCAGGTCATGGGAAGAGCTGTGGAAATCTCCCAGAATGACCCTTTGCATTGCTTGGCAGGGCTGGCCAGCAGCTCCAGAGGAAAAAATTCACATGCTCTTTTTTACCTGTTCCTCTGGTATCTCCATTCATGGCAGATGATGAAAAGCTGCCAGGGACTTTACAGTCAGTAATAAAATAGATTTATAGGAGGAATTCGATCTATAGTCATGGAGATGTTTGGTATGCAGCAACCACTTAACACCAAATGCTTAATTCCCCAAGGGTTTATGTATAGAGACAAAAGTTTGTCTGAATTAACTACAGAAGAACATTTAAGGCAAAGATGGTAAACTGAAATCAACTCCTGAGCAGATGCTTTTGTCTGGAAGTTAAATCATTATTATGGCTATAAGTTAATACAGTTTATTCCACATTGGAAAGAATCAACCCTGAATAAAAAGCACTTTAGTGATCCTGAAAAAAATCCGTGAAACAGATCTATATTATATGAAATATATATGTTATATGAAATATAATACTGGTGTGTATATATACAATCTTTTCCTCATACTAACATTTCTATGTGACTGGGGCACTCTGAGTTGCAAAGAGAAAGGCTCTCTCTGAGCAACACTTCCTTTAGCACCAGGCAAGCTGGGCTTATCACCCACCAGCCATCTCCAGGGCTATTCTGCTTCTGTTTCCTTCATTTTGCTGTTCCTGGACCTTATTAATGTAGGTGTGAGGGGGTGGGGGACGACAACTCAGCCCC
>NW_005061804.1:0-1113 GCF_000277835.1 Geospiza fortis
TGTAATGTGCTCTAGGATGACCCTGCTAGTGACCCTGCAGGTCAATTGGAACAGGAATGCACTTCTCCCCTTCCTCAGAGGAAAAGGAACATTTCAAACACAAAGCAGTAGAGAACTTCCAAAATCCCCCTGAAAAGCTCATGGCCTCTCCCTAGCTCTGTTCATCTTTTGTACTGTCCCTGACAGATACCATCAGTGAGTCCAAAGAAGAGGGACCACGTGCTTGGTGGGCTGCTGGTGCATGGTCCTCAACTTAGGTTCCTTGACAGTTCCTTGACACCTGAGGGACCAATGGAAGGAGAGATGACATTTATGATTATGGCATATTTAAATTTCCCTTGGCATTTAATTTCCCACAGTCATCTTTGCTCCATCCTGACTGCTATTCTAAACATCAGCTCCTTGTTGCATTAAATGCCTCTGCATTCCCAGCACTGCAAGCTCCTGCACTGAAAGCACAGGTTCTGTCAACTGAATGGAAACAAAGAGCAGATTTGGAGTGCAGGGATGGAGGAGGGAACAGGGAGAGGTGTTCCCTAGCAAACAGCTCTGTGCTCTTCTATCTATAACATGACAGCCATGCTTTGGGGAGTACTAACAAGATCACTGCTAAAAATGGATTAGGAACAACATCACTCTTCTTTGCTGGGTCGTGCCTTAAATATGCTAGATAGAAGTAAATTAGTTTTGTAATTAATGGAGAGTTAAATCACAAACCATCTTTTTATCATCTCTTCATCAGGAATACTTTTGCATTGACAAAACATTAAAGCATACACTCGAAGTTAGCAAACAAAACCTGACACTTGTAATGAATGTTGTGCTAAGACTGATTTTTAGCAGGGCATAATCACCAAGATAAAGACACTGTTACTGGAAGCCACAGTATAAAGCTGAAATCCCTTAAACATTGACTTTTCCAGTCATGGATAAGTGATAAAGAATCATTTAGACTTTTAAACGTCTGCTTTCTTAAAGTCTGAACTGCAGTAATTTTGTTCTCTGGAACATATTTGAACCCCAATGCAATAAAGCCACATTTAAAATTAACTAGCAACACAACTTTTCCATAGACTTGTAAAATCGTGGAATGGTTTGAGTTGGAAGGAACCT
>NW_005061805.1:0-1113 GCF_000277835.1 Geospiza fortis
AGAATCCTCCTGCTCCAAACCTGCAGGAATGAGCAAGAAAGAAGTATTTAATAGTTCCATAATCCAAACAGCTGGATTTTGCTTTATTAATCCCTCATCTTTTCAAGCAAGCAGAGCTGGTGCTGTCTCCTGTTGGAGACATGAGCTTGGAGCTAATGGCAATGGAGGCTTTGCCAGAGGCAGTGGCTAGAGGCAAAGTTTGGCATTGACTGGAATCATCTTGTGCAGGAGCTTGTTTCACCCCAAGGAAGCAAAGTGGGAAGGCCAGCTGCACCCAGTGGGGATAGCAGCAGCCTGGAATGCCTCCTCTAGGGGTGGATCATGGGAATCATGTGGGAGCTGTGGCCCTGCCTGTGCTGAGACATTGCTGGCACAGTCCATGTGCTCCTGGGACAGGTGAGGCTCAGCCTTCAGGCTGGGTTCCAAGTTGCTCATTGCCTCTTGAAAGCAGAAACTGGGGCCAAAGGCAACAGCGGGCTCAGAAATGCTCTTCAACCTGGCCCTAAAGGGAAGAAACCCACGTTGGTCAGTCTGACAGACACCTCTGGCAGTTCCAGTGGGACAATGTGGATTCAAGTGCCTGGTCAGAGCTGCTTCCCTTCCTCCTGTTGTCTAAAGGGCAGCCGGTTTTGGTATCCTCAAAATATTACCCCTGTACCCCTGTCCTGTTGCTTGTCTCATTGTGCTTCAACCTCATCAGAAATGTGAAGCCTGAGGTAGATGGGATGAGAGTCTGAGACAAGCCAAGAGAGCAGAGCTCCCTCTGGAGCTGGATCCCACTGCAGGTCTAGAGGGAAGAGTCCTTGAGTCTGATGAGTGAATCTGAGCCCAGCAAAGCCAAGCACGTGCCCAGTCCTGCCTGTGGCTCCGGCTGTTGGCTGCAGGTGCTTTATGCCAGCCTCTGTTTCCAGTGTGGGCACTAAGGAGGGTGCAATTCCTTGTGCATTTGTCCTGCTGGGCACACAGATAACCTGCAAGTGCTTGTGGATAAGCTGCTATTGCAGCCTGAGCCTCGTGGGATTGCAGGCTGCAGACACTTGTCCAGGAAATCCAGTACAAGTTGTTCCCAAGTTTATCCCCCTGCTGCTGGGGTAGCATCACTGATGTTCTGGC
>NW_005061806.1:0-1113 GCF_000277835.1 Geospiza fortis
ATAAAAGAGTGGGTTAGCTGGGTGAGAGGAGAGTTGGGGTTGGTTGGCTGTGCTGTGAGGTGCAAGGGACAGGAGGGAGTCACCTGGTGGTGAGGAAGAAGGAGAAGAGTCAGCATTGGGAGGAGCTGCTTGTGAGAACTCGCAGAGAGAAAGTATGGGATCTTTACAGTAGAATGATAAACTGATGGTGATAGTCAGTTCCTATCCACTGTTGACTGGTGCCAAGCACCGATCAGGATCAGTGTCCCATTATGGGGACTCTCCACTGAGCATTTCACCAGATCAGAGGGTGCTTGGACTGATTTGTTCAGGGTCACGTGCCAAACAGAGAGACCCCGTCCTGGCTCTCCACATCCTTACCTCTGCCAGTGACTGCTAGCACCCATTAAGGACTCCCATTAACAGTTCATAGAATAGCATTCCATTAATAAAATTGTGACAGTTTTAGGTTGAAGGATTGCCAGTGATAATGTCTGACTGCAAAAATATATTCAAAGCAATGTACTGAGGAGATCATTGGGCGTGCATTGAATACAGCTCCTACCCAATATGTTTCCCTGTGGGGGAGAAGAGAGGTTCAGGCCATTGACTGAGCTCAGAAGTTATGATGGAGTCTTCCCTAATTTCTGGTGATTCTTAATTTACTTTTGTATTTATGTACATTCAGGCAGAGCTTGAGTGAGTTTGGTCATGCATCTGCCTTTACTCAGTGAGGGGTGGTGATAACTTGGTATCTCAGTATAATATCTGAGATAATATCTTGGGACTGGGACATGCATCAGTCCAAGGGAAGTGATTTTTACCAGAGTTGCTGACTTAACAGCAGGTCTTCCTCCTTAATGTCTCTTGGTTTTCAGCTCTTATGTGGCTTATCCACTAGAAAGTACCACTGAATTCCCTCCTCTGTAAGGGTCTTGACAGAATCTGGCTGCAGTCTCCACTCCAATCCACCCTCTTTTTAGTCCCCCTCAGATTGTACTGTGTGAGAGGGGTTGGGTATGTTGACCACATTCCATCCAGGGAATAACAACAGTATTTCCCCCTGTAATTTCCATATTGGAAATATTTTTATTTACTTGCCATCCCTCCCCCTGCCCCCCCCTCCCCCAGTAT
>NW_005061807.1:0-1113 GCF_000277835.1 Geospiza fortis
AGTAGTTACCCCACCCTAAGAGTTACAATATCTTTATTTTCAAGCTCTCATGCAGCATTCCCAGCTACATTAATGTCTGCAATCTGTTTGGTTGGATTTGGAGAAGAACTCACTAAAAAGGGCTCAAGTTCCATTCTGGTGTTACAATTTCCACTGATAATCACCAACAATGTGTGTTCTACTTGTGGAATTTTCTCGGGGACAGCTTAAAAATAGGTGGTTAAAAAACGCCTTGTCCCTCCCCACTGCTTTACAGCCTTCAAAATCTTGTTGGTAATTATGGTAGGAACGCCTCAGCCAGCTACCATTAGTAAGGTTCACAGGCATTTGATTGCATTTGCTTGATGTTTGGAACAACTGCAAGGAGGGTAATTGGGAGTTGTTTAAACCCAAAGATAAAGTCAAACCACAAACGCTTTTCCTACATAGACATCCCCTGTCCTATTTAGGCAATAAGTGCCTGATTCAGAAGAATGAAGTCACCATGGACTTCCTTCTTTGTCCCCAAATCCTGTCCCATTACGGACCTCACTTAGGGTATTGACCCACCATTTAGGTTCAACTGAGCTAGTCACCATAGCCACTCTTCAGATCCTTCTGGCCCTCCACAGACCCAACAATAGCTAAAGTTAAAAACTTTGGCTGCTTCTTCTCCTAAAGCTGGAAATGGATTCTTACATCCCTGGCCTAAACTTAGCTGACAATATAAAAGTAGAATTAATGAGGAAAATATTCTAATAGTGTATTCTAATGACCTAGTCTAATTTTCACCTTGTCTTCTGCACCACCTGTGACCAGTGAATGCACAGAAACCACCTAAGATGAAGAAAACAATGACAGAAAGTAGTAGCCCCCCAGTGAGTGGAGATTCTAAAGGAGGGATGCCCATACAGACTATTTCAGCAGACAGTCTGTGGGTAGGTACACGCAGCTTCCCCCAATGTCAACGCACTGGCTGCTGCTCCAGACCACTCCTGCTGAGTGTCAGTCAGAGCCTGCTGTCCTTCTTTTCCAGCTGAGATGTCCAAATCTCTGGGCCCTTAGAGACCTTGACCAGAGTGTGATGGGTCCACCTCTGTTCAGATATCTTGATGGCTGTTTCTGTGGTCAGTA
>NW_005061808.1:0-1113 GCF_000277835.1 Geospiza fortis
TGCTGTAAAGTGATCTGCCATAAAGTGCCGTAAAAGTCCCATAAAAGGAAGCACCGTAAAGCACGACTGTTGTAAAGCACCGTAAAGTGTGACTGTTGTAAAACTGGGAATTTTTTGGGAAAATTTGGGAAAAATTTGAGAATTTTTTTGTGAAAAAATGGGAATTTTAGAGAGGAAAAAAGGGCAGTTTTGGGGAGAAAAAAATGGGGATTTTGAGGGGAAAAATGGGAATTTTAGGGAGGAAACGTGATTTTTGTGTGAAAAATTGAGAATTTTGGGGCAGTAAAGATGGAATTTCTTGCAGAAAATTTGGGAATTCTTTGGTAGAAAATTGGGAATTTAGAGAGGAAAAGGGAATTTTGGGGAAAATTTGGGAATTTTAAAGGGGAAATATGGGAATTTTTTGGGAAAAAATGAGAATTTTTTGGGAATTTATCCTGATTTTTTTCCCCCCAGGAACTGGAAGAATCCAAAGCTTCAAGAAGGAGGAAAATGCCAGAAAATGCTGGGAAAAATTGATTTTTTCGTGTAAAATTGTGAGGAAAAATCAGAACTTTGGAGGGAAAAAGGCAAAAATTGAGGAATTTGTTGAGATGTTGGAAATTGTAATAAAGTTTTTGGTTGTAGGTTGGGATTTCTGTAAAAAACCCTAAAAATATCCTTAAAAAACCAAAAAAATTCCATTTAAAACCCAAAAAGAATTCCCTAAAAATCCCCCAAAAATTCAGGAAAAACACCAAAAATTCCATTAAAATCCCTAAAAATTCCCTTAAAAACCCAAAAAATTCCACAAAAAATCTACAAAAAAGCCCAAAAATTCCATTAAAATTTCAGAAAAAAAATTCCATAAAAAGCCCCCCAAAATTCCAATAAACATCCCCTTTAAAAACCTTCCAAAACAATCAATTAATAATCCCTAAAAATTCCCTTTAAAAATTCCAAAAAATGCCATAAAAACAAAAAAAAATTCCTTTTACCACCCCAAAAATCTCAAAATATCCCAAAACCCTCAACAATTCAATTTCAAACATCCTAAAAATTTCCATTAAGATCCCCCAAAAATTCCATGAAAAATCACCAAGAAACCCCAAAATTTCCCCAAAAATCCTTTAA
>NW_005061809.1:0-1113 GCF_000277835.1 Geospiza fortis
TGAGTACTCAGAATTCATATGCTATGCATTACCTTTTTAATAAATTCTGGCTTTTGATTTCTGATGGGGCACATACTTGGCTAATGCTCACTGAAAACAAAGGAACTCATGCTGTTTGTAACAGGAGCTACCAGCACTTATTGTATCACAAAATGAAGTCATCTTTAGGCAGGCAAAAGTTTTTTCTTATCATCATTGATACGCAATCACAGAGCTGACAATGGGCCAAGAACAAATATTTCCCTTAACTAATCAAGCAAAGGCTTGAATGTACATCCTGGTTAACAAACTGCTTTGTTCTATTAATAAGGGTAGAGAATATGATTGTGTTACTTGAAACATGGCATAGCTTTCTGGTAAGAATTCACTTGAATAGAAGTATTGCACATACCACACTATTTAAGTATCTTCACTAATAAGCTAGTGTTCCTTAAGCTATTTAAGCATATGGAGGTCATTTATTTACAGTGGAGTTTATAGAGGGGTTGCTGTTTTCCATCCATAGCCGCTGTAAAGTGAGATGAGCTGTGAAGGAACTTCTGAAGTGCGTGAAGACTTCACATGTACCAGCCAGAAAGTTTTCCCTCTTCTTTCTGTTTGCTTAGTAGTCCCAGGAGGCAATAAAAGTAAAAGAGGTTGTAAAATAGGACATATGGACAAACTTGCTGTTGCAGCAGGTATGGATTATATAATGAGAGAGATCAAATATCTGATATGAAATGAACATCAGCTAGGTGCTCAGTCACCCTGTGATACTGACTTTGAGAGTTTCTGTGGGCTCTGCTTGAATAATTGACATTTGTCCAGACCAGAAAAATCTGTAAGTTTGTCCTTATCTTTGATGCTGACCTCTTGATCTGATCTCCTGCTTGACAGCCAAGTCTTCTAATATGAAACTATGTCAATTCACATATCAACACAGAGGTAAATCAAATTACAAATGCACTCTAGGACTGGTGTGACTATTTTAGTTCCCTAAGACAAGTTCAAAAAAGAGGCTGAATCTTATGGTGCCATATAACAGGTTTTCAGCCTTAGTTAGTCTAGTAATAATGCTGTGACCTTCCAGGCACCATGGTAACTAAAAACACTGCTACTATCTATCTGTATTTT
>NW_005061810.1:0-1113 GCF_000277835.1 Geospiza fortis
TCATCATCATCATCATCATCATTATATTTAATTGTAATAGAAAAGTTATGCAATAAGCACTTTCTGGACACTGTTTCGAAGAACTTGCAGGACTGTGCAGGCTTCCTGCTCATTCCTATGAAGCATTTTTCACACTTCCTCTAAAAATATCATCACTGCTCTTCAGTCCTAATAGATGTCTCTGACCCTGCTGCTCCTCTTCAATTTTCTAATTCCACCTTCTTTCACTGGAAGAAAGCCTGCAAGAAACTGATGGGAAAAGCCAAAGTGTAGATCTGTCTAGCACTCTAGCTGTGCAGGAAGAGCAGAATAAGAGTGTGTCTGCTACTACCATGTCTGTGGCTTTCTTACTAAATCTATTGGCTACCTTTTTTCCCCCTTTTGATATTGAGAAAGAGAAGAGTCTCACATAATTATTCTGCTTTAAACTCTAATTTTATCTGTCCTTCTGACTTGTGCCTCATGCTTCTCAGGGTGGTGATTCACTAGTAGGGGCAATGCACCTGTGGCTTGGAACTCCCTCGTGGCTGCTTGAGGTGCCCATGGATCATCTCAACTGCTGCTATCAGTGGATCTCCTGGCTCCACACACAGCACATTGCCAGGTGCAACGTACACTTCCACCATGCTGAAGGGGCTTATCCTGCTGATACATCCCATAGTAAGTCATGGAACAGGGTAGCATACAGAAATAAAGCTGGAGGTGACCTCACGTATTCATGAAGTTCATCTGGCTGTCCCTAGACAGGATCACCTATAACTGTAGTTTTTGTTTTTTTCAAAGATTTGAGGGGATGGATGTTCAACAATATCCTTGGCCAGTCCCTCTAGAGCTTCATTATTCCTGCCATTAAAAAATTTGCCCTAATACCAAACCTGGATTTTCCTCTGCCATTTAAGTTCATCATAGTGGGGTGCCTTGCTCAGTAGAAGTCCCAGCAATAATGTTAGCTATTTCCCCTGGGAAATACATGTGTGAAACTTCAATGCATGTTGCATTCTGCCTGTGCATTCTGCATTTCTAAAGCATTTTGAAGTACGTGTAAAAAGTCAAGAAAAGTTGCACTTCTACATTTAGTGTCTAAAAGCTCTGTTCAGCCTGGAGGAGACTGAG
>NW_005061811.1:0-1113 GCF_000277835.1 Geospiza fortis
AAAAAAAAAAAAACAGGGGTAAAAGTCCACAGCTTCCCTCCATTACAAGGAGGTTAAAGTAAATAATAGAACATTACCTGCTCAGAATATAACACATTCATAATGAGAAGCAGCAGTTTCCAAGGACCAGCTTAGCTAACTGATTAATTGCTACTGTAGCCCTTACAAACTGTACCAGCAAAACAGGCAAAATTAGTGACTTGCAGCAAGCAGACAAAGGTTTAGGTACTTACTCATGTATTGATCGCTCTGGCAGTTCACAATTAATTAATACATTCTAACTGTAGTACTAAATCATAAGAAATAGCATTATTCTTAAGCATAAACATCATTTTGTTCAAAGAGTATCTTGACATAACTTTACACTATTATCATTTTAAGTTACCTCTTTATCAAACCCTAGGATTTTATTATTTACAGTATATCCTCTCAATCACAGCCTCAAAAATAGTCCTGTAATGAAATAACCACAGAATTATATGTTAGACAGATAAGGGTTCACATTGAAAAAAAGAAATCACAAGACTATTATTATACAGGCAATACAGTTTTATTCTGTTCTTTCACCAATTGTAGCAAAAACATTTAACAACTGAATGAATAATCAAGGGAACTTAATTGTCAACAGGAATTTCAGAATTATGTTCTAAATTTTAGACCAGGAAGGCTTGACAGGGAGAAAACAAACCATATACACACTTGTAATAATAGTCTCTATTATGAAGATTTAATGCCTTCTTTAAAAGCACTGAGATTATTGAGGCACCTTACTGCAGGTTATGGATCATCTCTTCTTTGGCAATGAGATGTGTGGTTTTGTTAACTAGGGCCATGAGGGAGTTGAGCTTGTGAGACCAGTCATTGAGTATATTGTTTGGGTCCTTAGGCCTCTGGAAATTGATAATTCCTGCCAGCCTGTCTACTTTAGCAAAGATGGTTTTATTAACTACTAGGTTAGACAAGAACTCCTCCGATTCCTGCAAAGACAAACAGCACTAAGTCAAGAAAATAGCATTTTTACTACAAACCACCAGAATTCCTCCCAAACAGCATGAAAGCACCAGGAACAAGATTTTCTTTACGCACGAGTACAGCTGTAACAATATTGTACTT
>NW_005061812.1:0-1113 GCF_000277835.1 Geospiza fortis
TAACCTTTCTATCACTTTGTGTATTATGAATGTCACAATTCCTATCCAAGTCACGTTTCACAAAACCACTTTATTTCAAGACATACTGAACTGCTGTCTCCTTCCCTGAGCATGAAAATCACATAATATGATTTCATTCCTCTGCCTGTTTGTGCACCGGTCACACAAAAAGTTGTGAGACTACAACCAGGCTTTTCAGGCTTTTAAACACACAAATATAAACTGCTATTAAGGGTACATCACATTTCCTTGCTTAGTGCCTGGCTCATAAAATGTAATAGCTCCACAGCCTTTCCAACATTCAAAGCAACGTTTTTCCCTTAAGCCCTAAAGGGAAAAAGAAATTTATGTCACCTAATCTCAGCTATCTAAAAATTAGCCACGTAATCTAAGATAGTCATCTGTGCTTTAGCTGATGCAAGGAATGGAGCATCTTCAGGGCACAATTCATGCAATCATAAACCAGGACGAGAATCAGCTCCAGGGGAAAGGCCTAAATGGAGATATTTCCATGTGCAGCGGGCTACACACCTGATTTCACTCTGGAGGTGTCTGTGGCACATTTAGTTCCCCAACCATGGGAATTTACTGGTGTTCCAGGCACTACAGGTGTCCCACACAGCCTTCAGAAGGGTGGGATCTCCTCTCATTGGGTCATATTTCCCAGCCCATTTTT
Source organism: Geospiza fortis (assembly GCF_000277835.1). Lineage (NCBI taxonomy): Eukaryota > Metazoa > Chordata > Aves > Passeriformes > Thraupidae > Geospiza > Geospiza fortis. Next base: position 677 of record NW_005061812.1, read on the forward strand.
CACCATAGGGCACCTAAGTGGCACCAGAGGTCCATGCTCAGGGAACTTAATAAGTCACCAATGTCCTGGTCAGCAGAACAGCTTTTCCTATTTCATTAACTGCATTACAACTATGCCCATTGTTTATAATGAGATTTCAGACACTTTGTTTGTCATCACTTACACATGGAAACCTAAACTGCATTTATTTAATCAGGGGGCTGAATCCTTCCCCAGTGTTCCTGATGTGCATGGATGGGTCTGTCTGTGGAAGTACATTTCTCTTTTTGGGGAGCATAAGGATATTCCAGACAAAGAACTTTGACTAAACTCCCAATTTCTTAAGAGCTAAACCGTAGCAGGTATAAATTTGAGCAAAGGTGCTCATGGTTTTGATGTTCAGGTTTGGAAGTAGAGGATCTTTAACGTCTTTTCCAAACCAAACCATTCTGTGATTC
>NW_005061813.1:0-1113 GCF_000277835.1 Geospiza fortis
AAAAAATCTTCAGAGATGCTTTTGCCATAAGAAACTTGAGAACCACTTCTAACATAACCCAACCACCACTGAGTTCTCTTACTCACAGAGCATTATCTACTTAAATTACAGGCAGTGGAAAGAGAAAGATACCTGCAGATGCACGCTGCCTGGAAAGCAACCAAGGACACAACTGCACTGCAAATCTGTCCCTGGGACAGCACATGGAGTGCAGAGGGAGCTGCTAAGCCCATCCTTCCACATGTTGCAGGTCCCTTGCTGAGACAGAGATTCACAGCAAGTGCTGGGAGAAGGACCATTTTGCTCAGACTACCAAGCTGCACTGTAGATTCATAATGCAAGAAACTAATGTTTGGAAAACTCTGGGTGAATACCTCTGTACCTTATTCAAGTTAATGGGGGGTAAAAAAAGCATTAATACACTTTTGTATTTTGTGGGTTTTTGTATTACTTTCTTTTTCTCCACTGCTTTCATACATAGCAGTACCACTGTAGAATTACCTTCCTCTGAAAAGCATGATTTATGATACTCAAAACTATAAGTAAGGCAGAAAAGTAAACATGGCATTTCCATATACCTTCTACGTAAAACGACAGTAATTGAGAACTACACACTCATATGGACAAATGAGTAAAATCCTGCTAGGAGTTCCCAACAAAAAGCACAAAATATAATATATTCTTCTCTATTATTTTGCACATTACATCCATTTCACTGAAACAAACCAGGATGTTCTTCTGCTTTCCATGGCTGCCCACCTCTAAAAGTAAGTGAAAGAATAAGAACACTGAAAAACAGTCATTAGACACATTAGGTTTTGTATGCTTAAATGTATTAAATGGATATATAACACACACAGCAGGATACTTTTCCTCTATTGATAGGAAAAAAATCCAGTTAAGTTGCTTTCAAAACATAGGCTTTGATTTCAAAAGGAATCTTCAGCCTTTTTAGCAAATCATCTTCTAAAGTTGAAACACAAACGAACCAGCACAGCCCAGCTGCTCAGAACTGAAGTTGATCTGATGCAGCAAGATTGTAAAGATGTGAAACAGAGAATTCTGTAGATCAGCCTCACTTCACACCCCGACACACAAAGGAGCATTACAGCT
>NW_005061814.1:0-1113 GCF_000277835.1 Geospiza fortis
GATGGGACAGCCTACCCACAGAGGTGCACCAGGACTGCTGCTGAATATCAGCACTTGGATTGCTGAATGTCAGCACGTGGACTGCACCTTGCCAGCTCCTGAAACTTTGTTGTATTTATTTGTTTGGCAGGTCTCAGCCTGAGCACTGTTCTTGGACGGATGTTGAGTGTCCACATGGGAAAGGGGAGCTGGGCAGAGTGTGAATGGAGCAGCAAGAATGATTGGGAGCTTAGGGGACAAAGTATTTGGTGGCTGCTGGTTGTTTAGCTTACAGAGAAGGTAGAAGGTAGGCGTGGTGACAGCTTTGAGGTGGCAGGTTGCTGCAGAGAGAAGCAGATACCCACATCAGGCAGGATAAAAGAGATGTAGCCTGGAGCAGTAGCAAGAGAATGTCAAGTTACAGACACATTGTGTTGGAAGGAGGAGGGACAAGTGGGAGACCCTGTGTTACATAGGTCCTGCAGATACTTTTCATTAGGCTTGTAGACACTGCTGGTCCTTCCAGGTCTGTCTTACTCTGTGTTTTTGTTATTTTAAGCATAGAATGGAATACTACAAAGAAATGTACATGTTTATTTTTAGGGAGTTGGGTAATGGTGTGAGAACAGAGAGCTTTGCAGAATTTTGGTATTACAATTGCACTCTATTACACAGAAATGCTTCCAGCACCTGAGGAAACTTGAGACGCCAAACTGGAGGGGTGAGTTGGTAACAGAGCAAGGAAGGATCCCAATGGTAACAGCAGTGAAAGAGGAACTGAGCTGGGGAGTGAGACACGTCCCAGGTTTGCTCTGAGCAAACAACCATGGGGAGTTCTGCAGCACTTCATGCACAGGACAACACAGTCTTGCTTGTGCATGAGCTACCAGGCAGGAAACTGCTCATGTGTCAGGCAGTGGAGCTGGCAGCAGTGCAGGAAAATTCACCATTATTTAACAGCAATTGATTGCAAATGGAACAAGGAAGCAAAGAGTAACAAAATGGGCCCTCCAAACAGAGCGGCCAGCTCAAAGTGGAACTGGTGGGCAAACCTGCTGCTGGGCAGGAGGTGTGGGTAGGTAAGGTTCAAGAGGCACAGGTTGTGGTTGCCACTTTGAAGTTCAGTTAGTTTCC
>NW_005061815.1:0-1112 GCF_000277835.1 Geospiza fortis
GAGTGCAGGCTCTGAGAAATGTCATTTGAAGTGAGAACTTGGTAATAAGAGTCATAAAGTTTGTACTCCATGGCTAATTTTATTACTCTGCTAGTGAGACTTTTATGAGAAATTTTATGTGGAAATGGAGATTAATTTTGAAGCTAATATTGTGATGCTAACTTTGTGATGTTGGAGTGAAAAGAAGAATTCCAGTTTTTCTATGCTGACTTACAGTGATGCAGTCTTTCTGGAGGCATGACACTTTAGGAAGACTTGAAGTTGTCTGAGGCTTATTGGTATTGATTCAATTGCATTTGGGATTTAATATTCTTGAGAGACATGGAGTGAGAGAAAAAGGGGTTGAGCAGGTAGCACGTGATCAGGTTCTAAATGTTTTTTTAAGCCTTTTGCCCCACAATCTGTGGGACTAGACGCCCAATTCACATTTTCAAAGAAATGTTTATTCTTCCATGGGCCTTTGAATGGGGTACTGTGGCTTTATGGAAAACAGTAGATGGTTAGGAATTGTTTTAAAATCTGATTTGACAACAGTGGCACTATCATGAGATTAGGAAACAGTTTAGCTGTGTTTTGTAAGTCTTTACAACATGCTCAGTGGCACAAATATTCATGTACTCCATGAGTACATGAGTAAAATACAGTGGCAGAAACAGCAACACTCAGACCCATCAGGGATTTGTGACCTACTGGGCACACTGTTTATTACCAGTGATTTAGTCATCTCTTGCCAGTGACAAACTCATTTACTGACCTCACAGTGATACTGTGAAAAATATTCCATGCTTTCTTATTTCAGAGAAGTTTCTGGAGCTCCATATGAACGCTTTGAATCTGTATCTAAATAATCTATTGATGAAAAAGTTTTATCAGAAGGCAAAGAAATAGGGGAGATTCCCTTCTCTGGCCCAGTGTCATGGATAATGCAGGGACAGAGAGACCTGTATGATTTCTACATTGCCCCATGGAAAAAGAACTAGCTCAGGAATCTTCCATCAGGTGTGACAAGGGTATGAACTACACACATATAATGCAGTTTAATTTTTATTAATTTCCCTCCTCAAACTTTCAGTGAAGGGGAAAATCAAACAAGACCTTTTACAGCAGGAAGA
>NW_005061816.1:0-1112 GCF_000277835.1 Geospiza fortis
AGGAGGCTGAGGGGTGACTTCATTGCTCTGTACAGCTTCCCAAGGAGGGGAAGGAGAGATGGAGCAGCTGATGACTTCTGCCTGGGATCCAGTGATAGGATTTGTGGGAACGCTTCAAAGCTGCACCTGGGGTATCTGACTGGGCATTTGGAAACATTTCCTTATGGAGAGGTTGGTCAAACACTGGTGCAGGCTTCATAAAGTGGTGATGCATGTTCCAAACCTGTCAGTGTTTACATCATCCTTAATAACATTTAAACTTTTGGCAGCCCTGTATTGGTCAGGCAACTGGATTAGAGGGTAGTTGCATGTTCCCTTCCAAGTCAAAGTAGTCTGTGCTATGCTCTGCTATCCTATTAAATCATAGGATCACTAAGGTTGGAAAAGACCTCACCCAGTCTATGCCATGCTATTCTAGACAGCAGTGGTAGCAGTCACAAATTCCTTGTTTTCATAGTATTTTTATGAAGAGTTTGCAGAGGTGTGAGTACAGAAATTGAGTTTATTTCCAGACAGTGTTCCTGAAATTTTCTGCAGTGAAACATGTATGCTGACAAGGTTCACAGAGCATCACTTTCCTTGTCCTGACATCCCATAGTGACAGGAAGGCAAAAGCAAGAGGAAAAGGCAGGTGCACTTAGGGTCTGAGTCGGTCCTGTCCCACTCTAGATACTGGAGCTGAAAAGGTCTTCTAGACCTTTCAGATGGATATGAATATTGTGTTTTGTCTTACATCCTTTGGACCAGTTATGAACTAAAAAAATCACTAAGGATTGCATTAATTAAGATCAACTTTTGGAGAATATAGTATCCAGAAACATTTGCCAAATATAAATGTAAGTTTATTCTGTATGATGCCATTTTGAGCTAAAAAAGAGAGTTAAGGAAACAACATGTATTTATGTGCAAAATAATCTCGAGGATTACACATTAATGTCTATTTTTTGTATCTGTTTGAAGCAACAAGTAGTGGAGTTTGAAGTATTAGATTTTCATAATTGGAGTTGAGGACAAGGAAGGCCCCTTTATAAAAATACTTTTCTCCTTTAACTGTGAAGGAAATTATCTTGAGAGTCCTAAAATTCCTTCAGAAATAAAGCTCAGGGCAAATA
>NW_005061817.1:0-1112 GCF_000277835.1 Geospiza fortis
TTTTTTTTTTTTCATCTCTGCATAAATTTGTAACTTAATGGCTTCAGGGCAGGAACTCTTCATTTTGCAGCAAAAGAAAGCACTAGTATGTACAGACAGCTTGCAGAACAGCAAATTTACTGTTCTCAAACACACCATGGGCCTTCTGCAACCTAACAAAAGGCAGAGTGACCCTGACCACGACACTTACTGGAAGAGTCAAGTTTCAACCAAGAAATCAGAAGGATGCTTCAATCTTCCATCACAGATTTTCTCTGTGTTGACAGCAAAACCCCTCCTAGTTTTCAGCCAGTACAAATCTTACATACGCAAGGAAAAGTTTCCTTCACTCTGCATTCACTCGACTGAGGTTTGCAAAGCATCATCCTTCTTCATGCAGGGTCATTTGACTGGAAGCGCTTATCAGTGTGGCTAGCAATAGAAAACTTGATTTTGATGAAAACAGATTACTTCTTAGTCTTCATCTTACCATCAAAACAGAAGACCAGCTGATCCTACAACAGGCACACTCAGGCACTAAAATGTCAAATGCCACTCAGTTATCTACAACAACATGGATTGTTTCCTACAGACACACATTCCCAGGTCTCATGGCATGAAACCAAGCACAAGGGTTCCAGACACACCCCAGCATCTCAGCAATGCAAAGAAAAACATGTAAAACTTTCGATCAGCTGAACCATAGGTGGTGTTAGTATGGGGAAAGGACTAACATCAATCCCACAGTTCTGCAATTCACATGGAAAAGGCAAGCATGGCTGCTCCTACCACCACTTCATAATTCAAGAGCATTCACAAATAATTAACAACAAAAGAAAAAAATCCATGTCTGTTCACTGAGACCTGACAAATTTTGATTCTCATCTCAGAACACCTATTGCCTAAAGGGGAAAAGTCACAGCAATCTTCCAGCATAGCAATAAATCCAGCCTCGTGCACCACTGCTGCCCCCCCATCCCTACCACATGAATTCAACACTCGCTTGTGCTTCAGCTTTTTCTTTGTTTAATTTTGATTTCCTCCACTTTCCCAGCTAACCAGAGTGCTGCAGCTGTTCCAGCCTCTCGGGAGAAAGTCAAGCAAGGCAGCAGCCCTTGCACACACACACACAC
>NW_005061818.1:0-1112 GCF_000277835.1 Geospiza fortis
AAAAAAAATTAGATGTGCTCATTTATAAATGAATAAGTATTTTTTTCCTAACTCTTCACCATTCTACAAAGTCATTTTATACAGTCAAATGGGATTATTTGTTTCTCCCATATCATCACAGGTAATGAAGATTAAGCAAGAAAGCAGATTTGTACAGCTGAATGAAAGACAATAAATATTTCTGAGTGGACCACAAGAATTGGGATGTGGCTCTCACTCATCCAGCTTTGCCCAAGGGTATTGCCAGGAGGGAGGAGGAGCACAGAGGGTTCTTGGTCTCAGATTTAAGCCCACATGGCTGGGTACACTCTGGGGAAGGGATCTCCTGAGATCCCAAGTGCCATTTCCCTGGAGTCACTTGGCAGTGACTCAAAGCCTCAGTTGTCTCTGGCACCTGAACTCTTCAGAAGTTCTCCCCTGGTGTGACCCCCAGGTCACTCCATGCAGTGAGGTGTTTTCATTTCATGTACCATGACCAAGGTGCACAAGTGTTAGCTTTAGTGTGCATTAATCAAACTTGAAATTTGCTGGGGTGACAACAGATTCCTACTGGCCATGGAGCCTGGACAGCTGAGGAAATGTCCTGTGTAGTGGTTCTATGCAGTAAATGCTTTAAGATAAAATCCTGAGGAAGCCTGCTTAGAAAGCCAGCAGCCTGCTGCAGGCCTGAGGTCTCAGTGCCTAACACTCTCCTGACTGCAGTTTTCATCCCTGTTCTTGCATGTTAAAATAGAGCTGCTCATTTCTACGTCCCGTGTAATGATCCTTACTTTGTGTTTCTTATCTCTGTGATTTACTGTGATATGAATAATTCTCCCTCTGTTAAAATACACAGTTCATCTTGCTGTTAGAAGTTACTTGAGCAGCAAAATGGGGAAGGCTTTGAAATACACGAGGATGTGAGAGTTTTTTTGGTCTCAGATTTTCAGTAAGAGTCAAATCATTTGTGTTTTTGAAAACTTCAGCCTCTATCTGTGCCTGCTCCTGTCTCATTTACTAGACTAGTGTTGATACCATATACTTGAGCAGAGTCTTATGCTCCTAAGAAAAGAAAATAGTCATATTCCCTAAGGAGATTGCCTGCCTCTTCAACCCCTGCCCCTTTTTTTTTT
>NW_005061819.1:0-1112 GCF_000277835.1 Geospiza fortis
CTTCACCCTTTGTTTCTGTTATCGGTAGTCTAAACTACATTTTACATCACACCACAGCTCCTTGGTTGTATCTCCCTGTGGCCATAGATGGAAAAATGTAATGCATGTTAACAGTTAATTTTATCACTTGACTGATTCTTTAAAAAATTTTTTTCCACCTGTTGTGACACCACTCTTTGTGTATCAGAGCTGTCCTGTGACCTTCAGTTCTGTGTTCATGCAGGAATGAGGCTCTGGATGAAGTGTGTTTCAAAGTCTGCGTGTGCAACACAGTCTGCGATGTATTACAAGGCCGAATAATTGATATTCAGTTTTGTCAACTGTTCCTGAAACCCAGCAAAGAGAAAATAGACTTCCTTCTTGAGGTAAAACATTAATCTAAAATTGGAAGTGAGAATGATATTCAGTGAGAGATTTCTTTCTCTACATAACTGTTATTATTGCAAGTGATGCTCTTTCTGAAGCAGAGAAAGGTCACTTCTCAAACATTATTCAACTTATTTGCAGTTAGTACAGCTCCACTCAGTGATCAGTTCTGCATCTGTTGTTCATAGCTCTGTTTCCATCTGTCAGGGAAGATCCAGTGGAGAGCTGTTGCTTCAGATTGTATTTGAAATCACTGCTGTTCCTGACATTGTTCCACTGAAACAAATATTCAGCAATATCATTACATAATTTAACAAAGAATCAAATTCTCCAAAACAGAGAGAATGGGTAGAAAAAGTACCTGTGGAAGGGGGACCACTTTTCCCTTATCAGCTTTGTTGTAGAAGTTAGCATGTGGTAAAGTGATCCTTAGTTACTGCTGTGTGTGAGACCTACACTGTTACCCTTAGTCAAGCTTTTTAGGAAACTGATATTGCTTAAACTAAACTTAATCCTTTTATTGCTTTGCTGTTATTTTAATGTCTTTTATTAATTTGAGCCTAATTCTTTTGCTTGTCTCTTCAGTCATGTGGCAAAAAATTAATTGATGGTACTCTCTACTGCAGAGCAAGTAAAAGCTTACATCAGCTGCTCATATTGGGACTAGAACATAATTCTAAAAAAATTTATTGCAAGCTGACAGATTCAACTATCTAGTTATTTTTCAACTGCTGGTTTAAAAAAAA
>NW_005061820.1:0-1111 GCF_000277835.1 Geospiza fortis
AAAAAATGTAGAGGGAGAACTCTGGAAAATACATGACAGCAAAAAATAAACCTGAATCACCAAAGGACAGATATCCTATTTTCTCCACCTCTCATTCTTATTCAGCATGATTTCTGTTCATAGGCTTATCAGTAGATTGTTGCTTACTGACAATTTTTGTTGAAAGTACAAAAGTTGCAGTATCTGCAGGGAGAAAAGATCAGTGATCAGTCTCAGCCAGAGGAAACAATGCTGATTTACACCACCTAAATATATGCATGTCATCAACTGAAATATCTTACCATTATTCATAACAATATCAAGTCAGATTTACAGCTTGTGTCTTTCCTGACATGTTCAGGAAAGAAATATTTTTTTAGGGTTTACTAATGTAGCCTGTTACCTTTAGTCCTTATGTAGCCCATGTAAGAGGCACTCAAATTGCAGTTTCTACATTTGAGGGAGTCATTATTATCCTGTCAGTGCTCTTCTGAATGGAGAATAGAAGTAGATGAAGGTATTTAGTAGGAGGAAAGGCTGTTGACCACCAGACAAAGCAGCATGACAAGAAAGAGCAGGGGAGTCTCTCTGCCTAGTGGTTACACCAAAGCATCCATAACCAGAGACTTTTATCAACAAGGACAAGAACTTTACAGGCAAGGACAACTAGGTGTTATCTCTAGCCTGACATATTTGCAAGGACTGAAATGCCAGGGGGGGTTTAATCTGCTGTCCTAATAAAGTTTGCCTTGATATCTAATTAAATGGCCCATGGTCTAGTTCAAATCACATAATTTTCATTCTGTTCTCAACAATGAATGAAAAAATTAGGCAACAACTCTGAAATCTCTATGAATTCATAGACATCTCTTAAATTTCCACTCTCTAGCCTGAAGACACTTGTCTAGACTCTTTCCTCTATGCCAGTTATAATATCTAAACCTTCAGCCTCATTATTCATACCTCTGTTTTAATCCCAGAATCACTCAATGGATAAGGATGGTCAGTACCACGTGAGGTCATCTGATCCGACCTCCATGCTCAAGCAAGGTCATTCCAGAGTACATTGCAGAGGATCGTGTCCGGATGGTTCTCAAATATCTCTGGTGAGGGAGACTCCACAGCCTCTCTG
>NW_005061821.1:0-1111 GCF_000277835.1 Geospiza fortis
AAAAAAAAAAAAAAGATCAGGGACTGAGAAACACAGCTGACAGGAAAAAAAAACATTGAATGGAGAATTCAATCTGCTCACCAAGCTGTGGTGAGTAGGGCAACAAGCTGAGGGATTACACTGCAACGAAAAAGGTATTGCTTAGAGAGCAGAGAGAACCTGCAGAAAGGGGAACAATAGAGGGTGAAATGGGTTCATTTGTGAGCCACCCTGTACAAGGAGCACAGCAGCCACTGAAAGAACACAGCTGACCTGGATTTTGTGGTTCTTTCCCGCACTGCAGGGTGCTGGAATGTACTGGTATGATAAAACCTTCACCACCATTTTATGCATTTCAAACATCAAGCAATGCTTAGTGTGATATCTCAGTGGCCACTGGTGTCCACAAGGTACTGGAAAATCAGTGTTCATCTCTCTTTCACCCACACTTGGGACTGTGCTATCAAAGTATCCATGCAGAGGCGTCCTCTGATAGACAGCTCACCCCCTGTGCCACATCTTTTGTCACACCCCAAGCACAGAAAGGTGTTTTGTCTTTGGTTAACCACAGGGAAGTTTTTCTCAGCCCATTTCTTCATCCTGGTCAAACAGATCAACTATTCCACGTGGTGTGGTGTGGATTACAATCCTTCAGTTTGCTGAGGGTTTTGTCTGAACAAACAGGCCAGCACTGACTGCTCAGATGACAGCAGCCCTTTGTTAGGATGGACTCCTGAGGAAGGCAACTCCTCATTCCTGACCACCAGCTGGGCTCTGAGCCAGCTCCTGGTAGTTAGATGCCATGAGATCCATATTTCCTTAAGGGACCAGCATGTGAGAGAGCCCAGGAGAACCTCATGGAATTAATAACTTGCGCTCCCATGGATTTCCCCAATCCCCATTCCCACATACAAAAAACCTTCTGTGGGTTAAGAGACCAAGCTGTAGCTTTAGTGACATGAACAGTTTGGGAGTGGGAAGAAAATATATACAATATTTCATTGAGAAGCATCAAATCAGATGTCCACAAACAAGAGGAATTAGGCTTCAAGTGATATCCTGCAAAGGTGTTGACACACACTGTGCCTTGACAGCCCAGCTGGTAAATGTGGATGTCATTCAATGCTCTGAA
>NW_005061822.1:0-1111 GCF_000277835.1 Geospiza fortis
AGGTGAGGGGTTTGAGGCTTAGATTATTTCCTAAGAGCTACAATTCTTAAAAGCCACCGCTGAAATTTATAAGGAATCAATTTTGCTATCCCTACCAGCTTTCAAAATCTCAGAGAATACATGGATTCAGATGAGTTTTATAACTCATGCTCAGGTTTTGCTGAAGTTTTGCTGAAGGAAATATTCAGCTTTTTTTGGGTACTCCCTCTAGTGCTGGAGGTGCTGCATGGCTGAAAAAACAAACACAGGTTTGTATTCACCAGCCCAGGGAGGGAATTATTGTCATCTTTTATTCCTTTGTTGTTTCAGTTCGTTTGGGTTTTGCTCTCAGGGGAGCTTAAAAGCCCATTTGAGCTGGTGGCAAACGTGTTGTGTGACCAGCTGTGCTTGAAAAAATTCGGATTAAGTTGGGCTTTAAAGATAAAAATGTTTCAAAATTTGCCAAATACAAAAGAACAACAAGAAAAAGCCTTTGCTGTCGGTCGGTGCCTGATCGTTGGACAAAATGTTTGGTCCCTAAATTAATATTATATTCAGGCATCTATTTGTTGCAGTTCCTTGCAGCCACATTTAAACTGGGGCTGGAAAGAAAGACCTGGATGAAAGCAACTCGGATTTTTCAGTTACATAAAACTCTGAAAGGCTTTTACAAATTGCTTCTGTGTGGGAGGCAGCTTGCTGCAAAGCTGTCACTTGAAACTTTATCAATCAGAAGACAGTGCTGGTTTTAATTATGTAGATTTTCAAAGTAAAATAACTTTTTTTTTTCTTTCCCCCTTGCCTGAAAATGTAGAACAGAGTCAGGTGAGATCTGGAACAATCTGAAAGATTTTTGAAGAGTTTGCTGGGCTTAATTGAAATAGCTTCAAAAAGCTGGCTTTTATGGGGTGTAGTAGAGTCGAAACGTTTTTAGCTTTCTTCTTTTTAAAAGAAAAGCCTTTTTCTCCTTGTGCATTGTGCCAATTGTCACTAACTTCTAATTATCTCTCCATCCAGCCATGGTGCCCATCTCAGTGCTGTAAAGATCGGCACTCTCTGAGTTTTTATGGCCTAATTTTGGTGCCTTGAGCCCTAAAATAATGTGATCTGTGGTGGTGTTCACAGGGGTCCC
>NW_005061823.1:0-1111 GCF_000277835.1 Geospiza fortis
ATTATAGATTTAGTTTGTGTAAACTCTAGTACAATTCTGGGTCTGCAGATTAATGAATGTTTAACCAAGATGAGTTAGAGTGACTCTCTTACGTAAGTCAAAATGCAAGTCAGATTTCTACCGAATTAATTCATTACAATTGTGAATTAATAGTTAATGAATTTGGTATTGAGGATCCCTTACATTGATAGTAAATCCGTAGGGAAATATCCAAGTAAACTCTTGTAAATATTTTACTCAAAATGCAAATCAAATGAAAAAGACTAAGAAGACTAAATGCATTGTCAGTTCCTTGAGAGGCAGGGCTAGATACAACAAAAGGAAGAGGAGAGTCTTTGCAATTATTTGATACATAAAAACCAGAATAGGATAACCTTTCTTTGTGAAAAGGGAAAGAAAAGGAGCAGCTGATCCATTTTGATTACAAGATATGAAGAAGTATCAAATCAGCTGTAAGCCTTGGCTTTAGCAAAGATTAAATATAAGCAAAAGACCTGTGACCTGGCTCTCAAAGGTCAGAGTTTAACGCTGGATATCCAGCAAGATTATGCATTAAGGAGCTCAACAGCTGTGTTTGTCCAGGTTGGCTGACAGAGATGGAGATGAAGAATTCCATTTCTTTCTTCAGTACTGCTGTCAGGACTAGAAATCAGGACTTCCCTTGAAAATGAAACTATAACAAACCATTTAGACCAACCATTCACTTCTGTCAGTTTATGCTAAGGAATTTCCTGAATGAGCAAAGTAACAAGCAGTTTTGATAGGTTCCCTCAAGAAAATACTGAACAGACTAAATTCACACTAAATGCCTAAGACAAAGGAAAAGTATCTTCCCCAGAAATTAAAAACAGCAAAAAAACCCCCATCAAATTTGCATTAATGGTGATGTGATCTTGCCCAACCTCACACAATGGAAAAGCCTGAAAACGAGTCATTAAGGCTTCTGTTCCTATCTGTGCATCAACCTTACAAGATCATGATTAGATCTTCCTTCAGTGAAAATTGCTAATATATCAGTAGTGCCCAAACCAATTCAGGGTTCAGTGGAAATAATGGTGATGGAAGTCTTTACACTCAAAAACTAGTGATTATTCAGAGGTTAAAAAAAAAA
>NW_005061824.1:0-1111 GCF_000277835.1 Geospiza fortis
TTGGTACAGGATGGTGTTGCCAAGTGGGTCGATGGAGTGCAAAGCTTTGTTTGAAACTAATCGCAGGTTGTTTTAAAGGTGTCTTTGGCTGTTCCTGTCTGATAATGCCAAATCATCCCTGCAGCATGTTCTTCACCTGGAGAAACTGCTGCTGGAGGTGTTCTGGAGGAAGGTAGGGCTTGGTGGGCAATGCAAAGCCGTGGGTAGCCCTCATGCACATGCAGTGCCAGGTTTGCCGTAGCCTGCACCAGCAGAAGGTCAGTGTTCAGGTGCTGTAACATGGGCAGGTACCGCTGGTGGTGACACTTCTGTGTAGAAATTGTCATGAGCCACAACTGGGAGCTCACAGGAGATAAATACCCTCGCTTGGTGACGTGGGTAGGAGTGAAACAGCATTGATGGTGCTCCCTGATAATGGTACTGCTTTGCATATGCGTTTTCCAGCACTGAATTCTAACGGTGTCAGAGTCAGAATCCCTAAACCCAGTTAAAACCATGCCCTGCTGAAGTTCTTCTCTTCATGAAAGTAATTGCTGGGGTTTTTTTAACTTTAGGACTGGCACAGTTCTGCAGCCTGTTTTTTTCTGGGTCCCCCACCCACTTCCAGCCAACATGGATTTTGAAACTTGCTGAGAGCTCAGTTAAAATTCCAGACAATTAACTTAGCAGGGAGCTCTCTGCGATCAATAAGCATGTGTGTGTCTAACCCTTGCTGAATCAACAGAACCCAGCCAGAACACATTCCTACCTTTTTTTTTTCCCCTTTTTAAAATAAAATCTCCTTGTTTTAAGACCTGCTTAGGCTAAAATCTGACGCTTTGTGAAGATTACGAAATGAAGTAGCTGAACTGTCCTCTTCAAAGGCTCCTGCCTTATGAAAAGCATTTCTGTGTTTAATCTCCCTCAGCCGTCCCTTTAGGCTGGCAGCTGGAAGCGCATCCCACCCCACACAAGGTCTCGGCGCCTTTCAGCCGGCAAAATGTTCTTGGTTTGATTCTTGTTTTCTTACAGATTTTGAGGAGGGGATGTTGCATGTGAAACTCTTGGGGAGGGGGAAAAAAGGGAATTCATGTGGGCTCCTGCTGCTTTAATCAGGAGTCAGAAAAAAAAA
>NW_005061825.1:0-1111 GCF_000277835.1 Geospiza fortis
GAAAGCTAGAGTATGCCTCTTGCCTATAGCACCGTGTAAAGCCTATGGGAAGACCACACTGACAAAGTGCACCACCAGCAATTCCTCCCACAGACTCTCCTCCAAACCTCTGTCGTCCTTTGCCAATTCTGGAACGTGATGTTCTACTTTGCAAGTTGCAATTATGTGACAAGTCTCAGGGACGGCAGGAAGAGGGAGAAGGACTGCTACTTATATAGGTGGTTGGACTGCAGTAGGAAAATATACGTGGCAGTATGAGAAAGTATGAGAAAACTTGCTAAAGTTTTCAGATGAAATTACACCAGACAGCTTAAGGGGGATATCTGTCACCAACGAAGCAGGACAATCCTATTATGCCCTGCTGTGGGTCACACACTCCTGCTACAGACTTTATGCTCATTCGGATGTTTGTTGGACTGCTTTGTGAGCAGATTCACTTCATTTGCCTGGCAAAAACTCACACACAGCAAATCTCAGCTCAAACCATCCAATAAGCACTGGGAACCTCAAAGTCACTATCCCTGCCATCCAGCAAGGAGCATGAGGAAGATTCTGCTACCCAAATATTACTCAACCTTTATGAGGGACTTTATGACATTCAAATGAACACAATCACTCATCAGTTTCAGGAATGAACAGTACAAGGTCTATGAAAAAAATCAGAGGTGTCACTGCAGTTTACTCTTTCTCAAACATAACTTACACAACAGGTAACATGAAGCTTCTCGCCCTAAGAAAGTTTGCCTCTTGGCTTTCAAAAACTCGAGTTTATGAGTGCAGTACACGACAACACTGCCAATTTGCCAATCTATCTCTTCAGCTGATAAGCTACACTCAGCACAGACCGCCATCTCACACTCGCAAGTATCCTTCTAGTCCTCTCAACTCTGCTAGAAGTTAAAAAGGAAAAGTTACGAGATTTTATAGGTTACTTTGGATCAATTTACAAGCAACGGCTGCAATTTGTGCGTGACAGGCACAAGGAGGGGGTGTTGGCTGGCTCCGCAGCCCCGGGAAACGTGCACTAAGAGCAGGAGACCCACATTATGGGTAACCACAACCCCGGTGCGGGTCCTGTGGGAGTTTCTGGGAGCACAAGGACTCTGAAGGA
>NW_005061826.1:0-1111 GCF_000277835.1 Geospiza fortis
TGACTCATGCTCCAGACCCATCCCGTGGGGAAGATAACATGACCTTAAGGCATCATCTGATAGGAGACAGAGATCTGGAAACAGCAATCAGAGCAGAGGAAATGCATATTTCCATCACAGCACACCAAGGACAAGCCCTGAAACATCAGATACTGGTGCAACCATGAGAGTTATGCCTGGAATATTGGTGTAGATGTTGCACAGCCCCTGGAAACCCAGCAGAGAGATTTGCTCAAATACACAAAAACCAAAAAGGGCTTCAGTGCAGACACTGTACACAGATCAGGGATTTGCCTTTCTCTGCAGGCTTACTTTGCATATATGAATAGGTTTGCATATGAAGGGGAAATAACCTAATTTTGTCTTATTTCATGTGTTCAGAGCTAAAAACATCCTAAAATACACATTAGAGGCATTCCAGGCTTATCAGAAATTAGAATTTGCCTGCATCCTTCCTTCCTTCAGCTGTATCTTCCAGCGCCATACCCAGGGTGACTGTAAATAATTCAAGTTTAGGAACTTAACATTTCTTTAACAATTTTCCAATTATTCAAGCTAAGCTCCCGTTCTCTTATTAGTATCTTGTTATTCTTAGTCCTCTCTCAGACCAACCTAAACATGCACAGGTACAGAAAAGAGGAAGCAGGCATGTCCTTAGCAGCTACAATTTAGAGCCAATACTGCAAAAATCCCCATGGTATCAGTGTTCTGCATGCTGTAACTTGTAATCAGCTGTAGGGCTATGAGTCAAACTATCACCACTCACACCTTGAAAGGAGCTGGGTCCCCAAAATCCCCACCCTGCTCTTCTTTACACCACTGCTTAAACATCTGGGTCCTCCTGCAACTTCAGTAAGAGACTAAAGGTTGTCCTCAGTTCTAGAGAAATTTAAAGGCATTTTTTGGCCCTCAAAAATACATCCTTACTGTGTTTTCACCAGAAAGGGAAATAGCCATGTCTGAGCCACAGAAAAATAATAGTGATAGCCCAAGAAGGGTAAAATCTTTCCAAAAGGTCAGAAACTTTCTGAAGGCCATGAAGGCCATAAGAAAATGGGTTCCAGGCTGTGTTTGGCTTGGAATAACAACAAAATAAATCAGTGATGTTGTA
>NW_005061827.1:0-1111 GCF_000277835.1 Geospiza fortis
GCTGAGCCTGCAAGAATGTCATCCTGTAAGCGTGACAGCAGCTATGTGATACCACAAATAAAGCAAATGGGTGGAAAAACATCAAGAATAGGCTTTCCATCTCCCATTTGGAGCTATACTCAGCCCTAAATTGCATAGTACCTGAAAAAGAATCTGAAGTCTGTAGTCCTGTTAATCTGTGGGCTATTTTAATACAGAAACAAAATTTTGTTTTTCTCCACCAGCAGAAACCCCAGCCCAGGGCACTTCTATAATATAGAGTGGCAAAATGCTTGTGTAAACAACGTGGAAAGGGACTTAATAACTCCCTGTTACATTTGAAGAGATCAGAATATTGACTATGAGGATAAATATCACTTAATGATTTAGGATTCTTTCAAGCTGTATACTTGCCTGCAGAAAAAGATTGCTTAAAACTCTGCAATAAGGCAACATACTCATATTTGTCTTGAGTTCATTTCAAAGGGACCTGTGCATTTTAAGTTTTCAGAAATCCTTCAATTTACTGAGATGTATTTTGAGAAAGCTGCTTCATACAAGCACATAAAAGACTATCAGTAAATTAAAGGGTCATCAATGAAGAGCATATAATAAACTGCTTGGCTTCCAAGAGCTTACCAATAGTCTACTGAAAGTTGTGCTGTGGTAAGGCACCTGCCAAGTGTTAAAAAGTGCTTTCTTGGCATGACAGGGAACAACACAAAAGATGAAGACACATGTTTGGACACCTGCTTCTGTCTCAAGTGTCACCTGCAGTGGCACTGATCACTGCAAAGACTTCACAAACCTGAAGTTGTTCCCAGTGCTGCATATCAGCAGTATGGCTGCATCCATACTTCAACATGCATCCAGTTACTTTGTGTTGTTTCATAAAATATAAAAGAAACTGGGCCATGGTGACATAAACCAGGCCTAATTTAGGGAAATCAACAAGATCACTCTGAAGTTAGTACAACTTTTGGAATAAGCTGCTTCCCCAATGATCCACTTTTAAGAACAGTCTGAAAACAGGAAACTATTCTGCAATCCTGAAAACACCTTGGATCATAGCAAGGAAATAAATAGCTCCTTTCCACTCCAAGCTGCTGGCTGTGCTTGTGCATTGTTTTTT
>NW_005061828.1:0-1111 GCF_000277835.1 Geospiza fortis
TCTCTTTCTCTCTCTCTCTCTTTCTTAGCACTTACTCCACATTTAATTATTTTTACTGGAATAAAACTGCTAAATTAATTCATAAAAACATTACCACATTGGAAGAACAACCCAAGAACTGATGATCCAGCTTCTCATTTTGCCATTTCTGTTAGATCTGCCTCCAGGCCAAGATGATAATTCACCATCTATCACTTCTTACATGGAAGCTTTTTTTATACAACACTGAAGGACAGACACTGTTTCCTCTCTTCTTTTTATTTTTTACTCCCTTCTTTACCAGAAGGGAAAAAAAAGTACCAATGATGAATATAATTTCAGGTAGACTACATACTATAGCAGATATTTGGGGTAATAATGTACTGGTTGATAATGTTACATCTTTACATAGAATGCATTACATTTGTGACAAACTGAATGGATTAACAGCAGTTGCAACTCTCTGAAATACACAACTGAAATAGTTTGTGTAGTACACTTTCAAAAAGAAAAGAATAAACTGTGCAGGCATATTTTCCATGTACAAACATTTTGTAAAACTTTGAGTTATAGTAACAATCTCCCAGACATTCAGCCATTGCTTCACTATAAGACATAATGCAAAAATTTAAGTCCATTCATATATAATCATTACTATTCTTTAGAAGATTCTACATGTGGATTTACTGGTTATGAGTCTGAGGAAAGGACAGGAAAGTGTTAAGGATGAAGTTTCATCTTTGCCTGTTTCACAGCTTACAAGTCTTTTCTTCCTCCTGATATAATTGAGAGGTTAAGTCTGCAAAGCTGGGCTATTCTAAAGGGTAGATAAAAATGTCAGTTGCCTAAATGGAAATGGGCACCTAGATCCACCAAATATTTTTCTGAGTAAGTTCATCTTCATGCTAACAAATTTACAAAATGTTTTCTCTAAAGAAAGAGCAGAAGTAGTTCAAAGCTTGTTTTTTGCAGGATAAATTATAGATTGTTAGTAAAATTCACAAATTTTAAATTCTGTTTTGCTTCAGTATAGATTCTTTTTTCTTTTCTGAAGATGACAAGCTTGTTATTTGTTTTCCATATCAGCCTCTCAAAAATTTGATAATGTCATAATGTATCTTGTTTTTTTTTT
>NW_005061829.1:0-1111 GCF_000277835.1 Geospiza fortis
CTTTAGGATTTTTGAATGTATTAGAAATGTTCTTAAACAAAATATTTCAGTATAGGTGTAGTTTAAATAATTACAACTATATTCCTGTTACTTTAACAAGCTGCATTTTCATTTTAAATTGGTTGATTTACTCTTTTTCTGGGGTTTTTTGGTATAGATAATTTTTTTTAGGAAGATCGGGATAACATGTAGTTTTGGAATTCAATACAGAAATACTGATACAGCATTCTGAAAATAGGACTGTTGTAACAGCTTTTAGTGAAAAAAGAGATCTGACTACAGACTTAAATTAATTCTTTCAAGGTTTGTAATACACCTGAAAGATTTAGTGACATCCTGGTTATGATCTTGAACTTATGCTTCTATGTAATCAGTCTCCTGCTATGAATGTGTGATGTTGAGGGCATCACACATGTCAAGAGCTTCACTGACAGCAGCTTAATTAGGATTTCAGATTTACATTGGGGTGTACACATAAGCAGGCTTCATAATTTTAGAGCTGAATGTATCTGCAATGTTGGCTGTGAAAGGAGACATGAAAAGTCTTCTTTAGCAATGATATGTGAGGGAGACAACGGATCACGTTTAAGTGGAGTAGTGATGGATGAGGTCAAAAGAAAATGGCTGCTCGCTGACAAAAATGAGAGATAAGAGCACCCACCTCAAGTACATATGTTTACAAATGCATACATCTTGGGCAACTAGGAGTAAACATTACTCCCCATGCAATCACAAAACTATGACATCATTGGAAGGAATGACTAAGCTTTGGTGGGACAGCCTGCACTGCATGACAGAAGTGCTGCAATGGACAGTTTCCTAGGAGAAGGTAGCCAGAGAAAGCAAGGAGGAAGTGTTGCCTTCTTTGTGAAGAAGCAGTTCAGATTTTTGAAGTTCTTCAGTGGAAAGGAAGATAGTCTGGTTGATAGCATGTAGGACAGGATGAGAGGAGAGTCCAGAGGAGAGTCACAGTGGTGTTACAGACCACTCATTCAGAGTGAGGGAAAGGAAGAAGCATCCTCTAAACACCTTGAAGTATCTGGATCACAAACCCTAGTTGCCCATGAGGGTCTTTAACCTTCCTGACAATCTCTGGAAGTGCAACAAGGTG
>NW_005061830.1:0-1111 GCF_000277835.1 Geospiza fortis
CAAACCAAACCACACCACAAATAAACCCAGCTCACTATAGAATAGCTACTGCAGATTATTGCAGGTAGCTCAGGAGTTAATCCAGCACCAAGAGAGTGCAATTCCAGCATAATCACAGCAGGATTTGTTTACTACATCCCTCTCTTCATTCTGATAAAAATGACATGCTAAAGTTCATAGAACTATCAAAAAACTTTATACTTTAAAAACTAGAAAGCGAGGGAGCAGTCACAGGGATTGTCACTGACTTGGTAAAGTCTTCCTTTCCCCTGGAGCGTGTTGACTTCACTCACTGTGTCACACTCCCCAGACTTTGATCCTGACAGCATCTCTCCAAACCAGGCTCCCTAATTTTACCAGGTGTGTGCATACATTCATCTTCAAACTGTTGATAAAGTACATGACTGTTGTCTGGATGTGATCTTAGATCTGCAACTTCTTTGTAGGGCAGGCTCACATTATAATCATGCAAAGCAGCTTAGAAACAGTGTTTTGAAGAAAGAGATCTTAATAATTAATTCTGTCTACATAAGTTCCCTACATCACTTGTAAAATCAGTATATTAATTAGCGCTGTTTGTGGCAGTTTTACAGGAACAACAGCTTTCTCTCCCTGGTGCACTTGTAGGAAAACCTTGTGCCTCTGCACGTCCTTCTCTCCTGTGATTGCACACCTAGAGCAGCTAATAATTTTGTTTTAGAAAACCACAGCATTGGAAAAGCATTTCAATGATGGTTAAGAGCTCAGTAATTGGTAAAAATTCACCAGGGTTTAGTCATATTCTTATGCCTACACATGTATCTCTGCCCAAGACAGTAAGAGTCACCTGAAAGAGACACTTGTTAGAGTACAAACTGGTTAGCAGCTAAATCAAAAATAGCTTTTATTAACTGTCATTTCAGAAGGATTCCATTTCAGCTGCAAGGACTCTTATGTTTATGAACGTACCACAAAACCCTGAAACATTTTATGTTTATTTATGTCCATAAGTTGCTACAAATAAAAAGAAAATGGTTCTAAGACATAGCAGTACAATTGCTCTTCTCCAACAGTCTTCAAAAATCCCCAGCATTTTAATCGAAGAGGCCTTTTTTTGTTTTTTTTTTTTTTT
>NW_005061831.1:0-1110 GCF_000277835.1 Geospiza fortis
AAAAAAAAAAAGAATATCAAAGTGAAACCACCATAATATACCAGGGTTTTTTGAAGACATGATATTTTTTTCCCCCAAATTTTAAGGTAAGAGTGGCAGAGTATCTGAAAAATTAGAGAAAGTGTAGTGTAACAGTGTGTGAAATTAATTCTTCTCTCTTATTGCAGCTTTGTCTGTTATAGGGGACATTTTTGGCTCCTGAGTCATTGTAAATCATTGGATGCAAATGGAATAATGTGGAAATAGCAGTGATATGTGCAACAATTCTCTGTCCTTGTGATCTTAAGTTCATTGCCTTTATTTATTTTTTCTTAGTAATCATCTTGCTGCTAGATTAAGGTTATCTTTGAGAACTCTTGCGTTCAACCCTCCATGCATAAGCAGTAAATACTCAGTTTTCTCTTCTGCTTGAGAGCGAGCAAGGAAATTTTACTGTGGAGTAATTCTTGTTGTCATTGATAGCAAATGGTTGAATGCAGACCCAGAATCTATGCTAATGAGGTAATCTGTTTCCATTTGCAATAGAATTTTATTATTCTTTGTAAACCATTTAGGAAGGAGTATGGGCTACCATTGATTAGTCTGTAATTAGTGCTCACAGGCAGTATGGTTGGAGCTGTGTTGGAGGGGAAAATTTATCAGTTTTTAAAAACTGCATGACTTGTGTACAGGAACTAAAGTGCAGACTCCAAAGTGTATGAAATTGCCATGTTTATCATCTACCTAAATGCTGCTGTGAGTTCTGCTTTATGTGCAACTGTTCCTCAAAGTGAGGCAGGAGTATCATGCATTACATTTGTAACAGATTGAACATGAGGCAATTATCATTAAGCCATTTGATGGTGAAGCTTATTCCCCAAGTCAGGAAGCTAGAAACAGGTATACCCTAACAGATTGGGAAAAGGCTTTTCAAAATGACCACATACTCTGTGCAGATGCACAGTGGAGCATCTGTGCAAGCTTTAGGCAGTCATTTATATATATTAGTGAGAGCATCAGTCCTTGTGTGCCTCCTGTGGGGCATGCAAACACTGCTCAACTGTTATTTTGCTGAAAAATTTTCTTGCCAAATTTCATTGAAGTACATCATGGGGTAACATACAAATGGAG
>NW_005061832.1:0-1110 GCF_000277835.1 Geospiza fortis
AGCTTTTAAAGATTGCTTGTAGGATAGCTTTAAGTTGGGCTTAATAAAAGTAATGGGATATAAATATTGAAGTCTAAAACAGTAAAAATGTAGTTATATAGTACTAAATAGCTGTACCAAAAGATTCACAATAAAATTACTTTGTTAATAAGGCAAGTAACTGGTAGCAGAAACGTTTTGACTAAGGTGAGATGTCACTCAGGGCTTTAAATTTGTATCAAGTGTCGCTTTGATAGTTGGGCTGCTCCTTCCAATGCTTGAAAGTGCCTGAGGCACTTCAGCAAGGGACCATTGTGGAGGTGTCCCAATGACTCCTATACAACATCTGAATGCATCAAAATTCCCCACTGTGTTAACACATCCCTCTCCCACAAAACCTGAGGGACAGACAGCACAAAAGGTTTAACTGTGACTATCCCCCCATCAGGCCCTGTTATTTGACTAAGTGTTGGCTTTGCAAGCTTTGACTATTCCCACACAGCCAGAGAGTACCTGAGGCACAGTCATTAATGGCCAATCACTGGGCCCTTGGCATTTTGAGATAACAGTCACATCTGCACCAGTATCAATGAGTCCTGTTAAAATTGTCCCTGCCTTTCAGGGTCACTTTGCATTGGCATGTGGGACGCTGAGATGTAATACAATTGTGTCCAAAAAATCTGTGAGACCCCTATGGAACCAAACCCCCCTCCCCTCTGTTCAGTTATCAGGGGTGCAGATAGGGGTGCTGCCGGGACAAGCAT
Source organism: Geospiza fortis (assembly GCF_000277835.1). Taxonomy (NCBI): domain Eukaryota; kingdom Metazoa; phylum Chordata; class Aves; order Passeriformes; family Thraupidae; genus Geospiza; species Geospiza fortis. The sequence goes on from NW_005061832.1 coordinate 744, forward strand.
GAGTTGGTCTATATTGCTCCCGGCCAGGACCACACAGGGCATTTTTCTTTGTGGGACTTCCCAGGACTTAGCAAGGAGCATGGCATCAATCAGGATGGCTACAGCGAGCAGGAGTCTTTTAAGAGTCATGTCTGGCAGAACAACCTGCTGATTAAACTCAAAAATTATAATGCTTAAGGAGTTAAGAAAACAGTGGCAATAATCAGCAGTAGGTAGGAGGTGACAGATGGCTATTCACAAGCCTCAGGTGTGCCTGGGGTGGCTGCATATAGGTCGATTGCAGACCAGTGGGGGCTGCTTGTGGTCCGGCCAATGGCTGGGCTGAGGCTTGCGGTGGTCTTCTCTGAGGCATCGGCTGGGGCATCTG
>NW_005061833.1:0-1110 GCF_000277835.1 Geospiza fortis
TTTTTTAAAGGAAATAATATAGCTAACCTCTGAATTTCCATGTAGCTTGACACTTCAAAATTGTTCACATCTGAAAATACCCTGTAAATAATTGATCAGCTGCATATGTTAAGTCCTTTTAGGAGATTCTGTATGTATCAAATATGGATCCAATCTTAATTTATATTGCCAAGTACAACTGGGATTCCTGAAGCTTGCAGAGTAATTAGCTCTAAAAGCTGGAGGAAACCAATTGCGCCTTCTGCCTCAGCTGCTCTCTCAGTACAATAAGAAATTTGGCCTATGCAAGAAGCCCTGCCTTCTCCATGTTTAAAGAGTATGGAATGGCTCTATATGGGAGACAAATTATGTCAAAGACTTGATTCTTTCACTAAAACACACATGTGTGGGTTCTACATGAGTTATAGACAGCAGCAGGCATTTTGCATTCTGGGAGGAAGCCCTAAGTGACCTCTGAAGGCTGGTGTGGAGGAGTTTTAAACTCAATATAGTTTGCTCCCACTCCTCTTTAAGGTGTTTTGTGTAACTTGTTATGATCTCATCCATGTTTCCTGATTATTGATTAAATGTGCATCCCTGGCATGGGAAGTCAGGTGTAAATTGGTGATTAATATACCCATAACACTTATCTTGAATCCTAGGGATTTATTTTCTATATGAGGACAAATTAAAAATGTACTTTATCTAGAAGGCAGGATTCCTCTTGCCAATGACTTTTCTCAGTTTAGTCTCTTACTTTGCTTTTGAAATAAAGCTCATTAGGTATAGGTTTTATTATCCAGTTGCTCCTGGTAACTTTGAAAGCTACCCCAGAGGAATTTTTGTATTTGCTAACTGTCAGACAGTTCAAAGGGACATCTAATAGCTTAAAATTGAGCTGGATATTATTTTGAAGGAGTGAGAGCAATAAGTATGTTTATCCTGGCAGATGTGAGACTGGAATGTGCAAAGAACCTTCCATCTTCCTTGTGAGAGGTGAAAAGTGGCTGAGATGTCACATAATGTGATGTGACTTTGAACTTCACTGTTATGAGCAGCCTGTTAGCACAGCAGTCCCTACTGATGCCTTTTGAAGTGCAAGTGTTTTCAAGCATTATTTTTAAGAATGGT
>NW_005061834.1:0-1110 GCF_000277835.1 Geospiza fortis
CAAACTGCCCCTGGATCCCCTCAATCCAAGTTTTCTCCGGGATGAGTCCCAACAGCTCCTTCAGCTTCTCCTGGGAACTCCCCCATTCCCATATTCCCATTCATTCCCATTCCCAATCCCATTCCCGCTCCCATTCCAGCCCCTCCCTGTCCTGCTCCACACCTGGATCGTGTCCAGCTGCTCCCTCCACCCTTCCCAGGCCTTTTCCAGCTTCCCAGCCTGGGGTTATCCCAGGGATCCCGGAGCAGCCCTGCATTCTCTGGGAATTCCATCCCAAAATCCCAATTTTCCATGGGAAGCCATTCCCTGTTTCCCATCCCAAACCCCTCTGCAGCTCTCCCAGAAATCCCCTGGAAAATTTGGCTCTGGGATTCTCCTCCGGAATTTCCCTTTTCTTCCCAGAAATTGGGGGCAGAACGAGGGAATTTTGGGCAAGTTTGGTCTCCCAGGAATGGGGAGGATTCTCCTCAATCCCAAACCTTGGGAATCCCGGGATGAGAGGGGAAAATCCGGGATAAGGGAGGTGGGAATGTGGGAATGTGGCCAGGGTGGGATTCACGGGGAATTCCCTCCTGGAGGAGCCAATCTGGGAATGGGATGGGAATGGAAAGGATTTCAGGGATGATCCCATTCCCAAGGGACACCTCCTGATATTCCATGGATCCCCACTTGGCAGCCTCGGATTCTCTGGGAATTCCATCCCAAAATCCCAATTTTCCATGGGAAGCCATTCCCTGTTTCCCATCCCAAACCCCTCTGCAGCTCTCCCAGAAATCCCCTGGAAAATTTGGCTCTGGGATTCTCCCGCCAGAGCAGCAAGCACCAACTCCTGCATTCCCAGCTCCAGAGCCTCTGGAATTTCCCTTTTCTTCCCAGAAATTGGGGCAGAACGAGGGAATTTTGGGCAAGTTTGGCCTCCCAGGAATGGGGAGGATTCTCCTCAATCCCAAACCTTGGGAATCCCGGGATGAGAGGGGAAAATCCGGGATAAGGGAGGTGGGAATGTGGGAATGTGGCCAGGGTGGGATTCCCGGGGAATTCCCTCCTGGAGGAGCCAATCTGGGAATGGGATGGGAATGGAAAGGATTTCAGGGATGATCCCATTCCCAA
>NW_005061835.1:0-1110 GCF_000277835.1 Geospiza fortis
TGGAGATACTCAAAACCCAGCTGGACACAGCCTCAGCAACCTGCTCCAGCTGACCCTGCTGACCCTGCTGTGAGCAGTGACTTGGACAAGACAGAGTTCCTCACAGACTCAGCCACTCTGAGGTCAGGAATATTTCTAGACAATAATTTGATGGCTATTTCCCTGTGAGCAACTGAAAGTTATCATAATCTGTGATGCTTGCCTCAAAATATTTTCCTTCTCTGAAGGAAGGCAGAATGTGCTAACATGGATGTGCAAACGCAGAATACAGCACTGAATGAATTTCTTCCAAGTTAGTATTTCTGCTTGTTCTTTGCTTGATTTGCAAGGGTCCCTTAGTGGAAGAAATGCTGCAGAAACTTGGGACTAGAGAACTTCCATATGTTCCTCAGTCTTTAGTGATGCCCCAGTTTTCTGCTTAGTTACATACAGACTTTCTCAGGAAATTGACCTCAAGAGACGCTTTTCACTGAGGTGTGGGTGGGGTGGGCATGACTTGGTGGTGAGGTTTTCAAGGGCATCTGAGGGATTTAGGAAACTTACACTAGAAAGTGAGAACTGGGACATCCTTTTCTTTGGCTGGTGATGGACATGCTTCCCACCATATTTATTCCTTGTTGTGTATGATTACTTGCAATGAGAACTTCAGCTTCAGTGATGTGACACCACATTAGCCTCACAGGCTACACAATTCTGGAAAAACAATAATCTGCTGTGGTTCTTGTCACTCCAGATGCTTTAGAGTAGCTCTCCATTTCAGGAGACACAGACATAGAGGATCACAGTATGTATCAGGTAGCAAACAGAAATTCTTGGCCAGGAAATAATAACAAGGTTTTCAAGTTCCCTAAAATGATATAGTTCTGCAATGTCAGATGATTAACCTATTAGGATTTTGCACAGCACCAAAAGAGCTGACTTTCTCCTTACCTTTTTTCACAGTATCTATAGCATCAATCACTACCACTACCATTCCCTCAACTTTGCAAGCTGTCACAGAAAAGTACACAAATTAGGAACTATATGAAGGGCCACGAATTTTGCATCTAGAAATATATTCAAATATTCACACTGGCTTGCCTGAATCCTAACAAACAAACAAACAAACAA
>NW_005061836.1:0-1110 GCF_000277835.1 Geospiza fortis
CTCACAGGGAAGAATTTCTTCCTAATTATATAATCTAGGTCTACTCCTGACTTGTGATCTTCTCGAAAAGCACAGAGATGCTGAGTGCAGTTGGGAGAGTGTGTTGTACAGTTGGCAATTAAACAGCTCCCAGAACTCTCTTAACTCAAGTGTCTCTGAGGGTGGACAAGCAGCAACAAATTAGTTTGAAATGTTAATTGCTGCTTGTATTTTTGGAAGTGCATAAAATCATTTCCCTTGAAAAGAGAAAAAAGTTTGAAGTAGTTGCTATTTTAAAGCCAAGTTGTGCCAAAAACAACACCACCAAAAATATTGGGGAAAAAAAGTAATTGGCCACTATTGTGCAAGAAGAGTTTAATTCAGCCTATGTCTGCTTAGAAGAATTAGTGTGAAATAGTGTGAGAATTGTGTGCTTGAAAACTTCTCTATTTTTGCAGCTACATCCCTCATGAGTCCCTTTATCCGTTGTGATTAATACGGAGGAAGGTGAGGAAAGAAAGGTGTGAGAACAAAGAAGGAAAGGAATATAAATAGCAAAAATGACTACTTAATTTTCAGTTTGAAGAAGCAGCACAGAAAAACCCACATGGTGAGAGTGAGTTGTACACAAGTTGTCTCTGCAGCGTGCTCTTCTGCCAGCAATGCAGGCTGTAGCCATGGTGTGTTTGCATGTTTTGGAATTGATTTTTGAGCAGCAGATGAATTTGCTGCTCTAATATTATTTGCAGGAGTGAGAATGCTGTGGAACCATTGGATTAGCTTGTCTGCCTGTGGCTTTCTGCTCAGCCATATCTAATATAAGCCTAATAACAATTTTGAAGGTCTGTTTCACCCATGGTGTATTTTATTCCTTTCAATCTAGTTACACTAGGTTTGCACATGACTATGATGGCCTTCAGGCACTGCGCACCCCAGGCGTGGGTGGTGGTGGGAGGAGGGCAAGCTTGCTTTTCCTACACGAGTTTTCACAAGGTTTCCCCCTGGAAAACCAAGGGGGAAAACCCCTAGTGGGGTGAGGTTTTCCTTTGGTAAAAGACTCCTTTGTGTGCCAGGTTGCTTTATTCCAGTTATTTCATCAGAGCTATTATCTGCTGATTAGTTGTCCTTGCC
>NW_005061837.1:0-1110 GCF_000277835.1 Geospiza fortis
GTGACTTTTTACATGCTTTCTTCTTGTCCTTCCAAGGCAGAAGTGACTTGGGATGGGGAGTGCAAGTGCCTTGTGCCCTTTCTGTGCTCTCAAGAAGTTGAATACACACATGGAACCTACCATGGATACCCTAGCATTGAGGTCTGTGCTCTGATACTTCAAGTTAAAAAATTAAGAGAAGAGCTCTGGACCTCACCAAAGAAGGGAAAACAGTTTAATTCCAAAACTAGCATAAAATACTACATTAGCTCAATCATTAAATGTAGAGAACCATTAAATCACTAATCACTGCAGCTAAAATACCAAGCAATGTCAGATTTCAGCATTCTTCAGTAAGAAAAACTTAGAATTGTTAAGCATTTTGCACAGGAAGGCAGGGTAGAGACTCAACAATGAACAGAGATGCTGTTATCAAATTAACATAACAATCATATCACAAAACCTCAAGTAGTGTTTTTGCGCAGTACAAACCAAGAAAAAAATGGTGAACATCTTAACCAAAAAACCACCATCGGTAGTTCATAACCACCCCTTAAAACAATTTAGAATAATGCTGTGAGAATGCTTTTATGGACAATCTGAAAATTTAAATTAGTCATTTGAGTAACTAATTTGCCGAGTTTACAAAGGCAAATCACCTATCCGAGACCATGGGATTTTTGCCACATTAGGCCTCAGTAAAGCTTGAGAAGACAGAGCCCATAATGTTGCTATTAGCATAAAATATCCCTTGGATTTTTTACAAGCCATACCCAGAATTTATAATAAAATGGACTCCATGTGCTGTTATTTGTGGTACTGAAGACACAGCAGTGGGTTAAAAGAGATGTTTTTAATAAAACTCTGTCTCTAGCCTGCTATGAGGCTTTAACATCTCCTGCTATGAGGCTGGAGGATGTTCAGGCTGTATCCCACTGAGAATTTCCACGTGGACCTAGAATCCCTCTGGGGAGACTTCTAATTTTGCCTGAAGCTAATTAGAATTCATGTTTTCTTAGTGAATTAAGGACAGTGATAGCTACTCACACTCTAATTGCAGTTAAGCCTAATGGACAGCCCAGGATAGGTAGATACCCAAAGTATCTACCCAGCAAATATTTTGAGGTTTTT
>NW_005061838.1:0-1109 GCF_000277835.1 Geospiza fortis
TTTTTTTTTAATGTACCAAGATTTTTTTAAAATTTCAGTATTTGTGTGTTTTTTTTTAAGGTGAACTACTGGCTATTGTTAAGCTATTCTGTGAGCTTTGAAGGAGGAAATCAGAAAATCTGTACATTCAAATTGAGCTTCTCAACTGTTTTTTACTTGCATCAGGCACTACACTGCTTTGGTTACAATTCTGTGATTTCTAGAAGGGAAAGTTTACTCCAAACTTCCCTCAGCTGCATTTACATTGTATTTGCAGTCACTTATGGTAGGATTTACTTTTGGCTGTTGCTGGGGGATGTTTCGGAACACATTCATTGTTTCTTTTGTTGGGAAAGTTTCACCATTGAGTCTAATTGCTTTGTAGATGTGAAAATAATCTAGAGGCTCTTTAAGAGGTTCTCTGTCTTTATATGTTGCTTCTGACAAAACTAGAAGATTCATTGGCCTCATTTTCATGAGCTGGCAGTAAAAGATTCTTTCAGTCTTTTGTCCTCTTTCAGCAAGACTCAACATCTGTATATGCTCTTCAGTCTTGCTTTGATTTGTAAGTGATAGCAGAAGTCAAGTGTGCCTGTTAACCATAGAAAAATGTTGAGATAAAATCTAGGTCTTCCCATGATAATTGTAGTTCTGGCTGAGTTGATCGTTCAGCCAAGGTTATAAATCAAGCCTGGTGTTGCTGCCTGCTAGCTGAGTGTCTGCTTTTGAAGTGTTACATTAACTCCTGTTGGACAATTTACCCAACTTCATACTTAAATTGCAGGGGATTTACAAATTAGAGATTCCTTTTTGGGGAGAAGCAGGTTGGAGAGGAAGATTTATGTCAGTTTAACCTATTCCTAGAAAAGTTTGTGTTGCTTAGGAAAGCTTGTTTGGTTTCCATGGTCTGCTGTACACATAAATCTGCTTTGTCATCCATCCCTTCCCACAGAGGTGTTAGGAGGAGGCTGTTCTTGGACATGGCTGTTTCAGTCACTTAGAAGTAAAACATCCTCTAAGTGCAGCTACCTTATTATATTTGTGCCAGTATAGTTTCTGTTCTCTCCCTGCTGCTTATGATCTGTGGAGAGGCAAGAGGCATATCTCAATTGCCATCTATTTTGGTTTTT
>NW_005061839.1:0-1109 GCF_000277835.1 Geospiza fortis
TTGAACTGTTGTGAGTTTGGAAAGTGGCAGTTTTGATCTGATTCCTGGAGTCCTGTCCTACCATGCAGTCAGCTGAGGGAAGTAGAGGGCAAACCTGCATGTCCTTAGATGGGCTTATAACCCGATAAGGGGTTTTGGCTTTGCCAGCAAATTATGAAAGTCCTTCCACCTCCTCAAGAAGATTGCATTGGCAGAGGGAAAATGATGATGGTCTGTAGAAAATATTAGCATGAGGAAGATGATGTTGCACTATGCAGTGTTTCTGTAGATACCCCTGGAGACACAAGGCACGTGACAGAAACAGCTAATTTCACACTTTGTTCCCAGCAGAGCTTTAAATTTGGGTCTTGTTTTCCATGTGGCCTGGCTCCTGTGCTTAACTATTTCACTGCTACATTTAGTTGTTCTGTCCAATATTATTATTTTGCCCTCAGCCAAAGAACAAATTCTTCTTTATATATTTGAATGTGTGCTTAGCTCTAGTGAATTATGCCAGCTGCATTTTACCAAAACTGAGTAGCTTCTGAGTAGCTACAGGTCACTTCCTGTAGTCACTACAGGTTACTTCCTGTGGTTTTCCATGTAGTTTCTAGTGTAAATATTAGGAGTGGGCATTAGTGAAGTGTGAGCAAGAGGTGTCCTTTTGCCATTGAGCAGCTGCATAGCTGAGCCCTGGGACTGAGCTGTTGTAGGAGACTCGGTTCTGCTCATGAGAGCCAAACACATCTGCAGTGAACCAGGACTAAAACTCACTTGCAAGCAGTCTCAGAAAGTGGGATTTTCAGCCAGACCTGAGCCCAGTTTCCATTTCATATGAGACAATTATGAATGTGCAGGTTTGTATCCTCCATTATTTATTGAACTATGAGTAGAGAGGTCAGAACCAATACACTGAAGCTACTTGAAATGTGAAGTGTTCTTAGGTTGTTTGATTGGTCATTATTCATACAGGCATTGGCAACACAGTGTTAGACCTCAGAGAAGACATTTACAAATGAACCCTTTGAAAGTCTGAGTTCTGATTCTCCTTTTTCCCTTCTTTCCCTGGAAGCAAGTGAGTTTTTATTTAATTTGTTAGCAGATACTACAGCAAATGGGATTTTTTTTTT
>NW_005061840.1:0-1109 GCF_000277835.1 Geospiza fortis
CTCTCTTTCAGTTTGAAGCCATTGACCCTTGTCTTATCACTACTTGCCCTTGTAAAAAGTCTCTGTCCATCTTTGTACCTACTTGAACACTTATTTATGGTACAGTTAGAGCTACATTATTTATTTTCTAATGTTTTTAAATATGTGATATCTTTCAAAGAGGGTTTTAGCAGGAACACATTCAGTACTTGACCTGTTACAAGCTTCCTTTTCATCTTCCCTTACCCTGAAGACTGAAGGGCAATGTGCATCTTAGAGATGTATTTTTATGATGTGCTAAATCATCATTTGCAAATGGAGCTCTTACTGTGTACGTACAGAAGGATCCTGTTGGACCACTGGATCCTGGTGCAGATGGTTTACATCACCACTCTATGGACAGCAGCAGCTTCTTGCCACAATACAGGAACGTGATATCTGCTTGACACTCCCAAATCTGTCTCATCTGGTTGTCCATGGTGTGTCCATCAGTCTCCCTTTTGCTTGTCAGTCTAAACATCAATTTGCATCGTTTGAATGTAGCAGAAAGACAGTTTGCAGCAAATATAATCTGCCAGTAGGATTAGGACAGTGAGCAAATAAATATGGAAATACAGATTCACATGGATAGATGCTTCTCAGCCGATTCTTTCAGTTCATCATGGCTTGTCAGGTACAGCCAGAGACACATCTGGGCCGTTGGCTGAGCATGTGCACACACTTTTTCAGCAAAGCAATGATTTCACTGAACAGCAAGCAGAGGACCCAGGTGCACAGCTTCCCCAGAAACCTTCCCTCTTCGTCAGTGCATGGGGGGACAGGACTGGGACAAAGACAGAATGGCGGCTTAGGATGCTGCTTTCAACATCTTAGGTTTTGGCTCTGCTAGGAATGTCTTGCTAATATCCGTACTGGTATCACCTTTGAGTGCACTGTTAGACTGAAATAAATGCAAGTATACAGCTACAACTCTACCTGAGGAACTCATCACCAGAGCAGCTCATATCCCTAATTGAATGGCCAGCAAAAATTCAAAGTGCACAGGCAACCTAATAATTGAGCTACTTTAAAAATAATCTACAAAAGGCTGTGTTGTCACTGACCTTGTTCTTTTGTGTGACCAAGATACA
>NW_005061841.1:0-1109 GCF_000277835.1 Geospiza fortis
CACTGCATCTCCTCTCCTAGTCCTGCTCTGCCCAGCCCTGCACAGAGACCCTCAGGGATCTCAGCTTTGCTTCTCCTGCCCCAGAATGAGCACAGGCTATTTTCACTGCTGGGAGGGGAGCAGTGTGCACAGTCTGAGGCTGAGGAGAAAACCTGCCCTTTCTCAGAGAAGAATCCTCGTTGTTCCACAGCCCTGTTTGTTTCCTACTTAAATAGCAAATGACTCAGAAGCACTTCTGTTACCCTTGATGTGACATTATGGATCAAAATTTCCCCTTTTACTGTGTTTCCTGTGTGTGCAGTAAGAAGTGAAGAGGGAATTTTTGCTGCCTTGAGTGCTGGGAGGAGTAATAACTTGCAGAATGTCGTAAACTTGGTATTGTGTCTTCATAGTGATGGTAGTGGCTCTGTAGAAATGGCAATTTCTACTTTCTGTGTGGTTGTAGACTGACAATGTGTTTTGGCAACAAATGACTCAAAAGTGTTTAACCTTATAAAACAAGATGGAATTTTTGGAATAATGATTAATGCTAACTGGGTGACCCAATGTCACCTATGTCAGATAAACACCAGGATCCTTTTGATGACTGTAAATTAATGTAAAATGTTTCAGACTGTTACTCTTGATAAGAGAAATAAACCAGTGAACTTTTAGCTGCATTAAGCTCTTGGGTAATATTTTTAGTTATCTTTCTGTGCTAAATAATCGTTTTGACAAATTTAATGGTTATTTAACGAGTTATTGCACATCCGATACACTTTATCCTGGGAACATCTGCTTACCACAGCATTCTGTTTCATGTAATACATTACTAGCCTGCATCTATACACATGAAGATACAATTCTTCACATATTTAATGGTGTACATAATTATGGCAAGTAAAATACCAGAATTAGCCTGGTAATAATTCTAAAAATTATTCTAAAAATGTCTCCTATATGATGAGCTGGAGTCAGTCAGTCTGTTGTAACAAGCTGCATGAAGACAGGATAAACAACTTAAAGTAACTCCAAAGTGTTTGATTACTTTGTAGATTCATCTGATTATTTTTCCTAAAAAACAGAACCAAAAACAACCCACACAAACAAACAAAAAAAAAACCCAACCC
>NW_005061842.1:0-1109 GCF_000277835.1 Geospiza fortis
GTTCATCTGTTTCTCCACCTCGTTCTGCAGCTCCTTCAGCTTCTCGGCCTCCTCCTCCATCTCCCGCACCCGGGCCTTGATGGCCTCCAGCTCCTGCAGGGCAAAAAACACCAAAAAACCCCAAAATTACACCTGGGAATCACAAACAACCCAGCTGAGAACGAAAAATAACCCAAAAACCAAAAAAAAACCTGAAAAAATCCACCCAGGAACGCCAAAAAACCCAAAAAAAAAAAAACAAACCCCAAGAAAATCAACCTGGGAATGCTAAAAATCCACCTAATAACCCCCAAAATTCCACACAGAAACCACAAATCCCCACTTTTCCCCACAAATTCCCACTTTTCCCCTCAAACTCCCATTTTTAGCTTTGAATTCCCATTTTTATTCCCCAAGTCCAACTTTTATCCCTCATTTTCCCCTCAATTTCCCACTTGGATCCCTCCAATCCCCTCTTTGCCCTCACAAATTCCCCATTTTCCCCTCAAATCGCATTTTTTTCCCCTTTTCTCTACCATCCTCCCGATTTTCCCTCAAATCTCCCACATTTCCCCCTCAAATTCCTCTTTTTCATCTTTTTTTCATCTTTTCCCACCCCTTTACCTTTAACGTCCCCGATTTCCCTCCAATTCCCACATTTCCCCTCAAATTCCTCTTTTTTATCTCTTTTTCTTCCCTTTTTTCCCCTTTTTCCACTCCTTTACCTTCAAACCCCCCAATTTTCCTTCAAATCTCCCCCATTTCCCCCTCAAATTCCTCATTTTTATATTTTTCCCCCCTTTTCCCACCCCTTTACCTTCAAAGCCCCCGATTTCCCTCAAATCTCCTCCATTTCTCCCTCAAATTACTCTTTTTATCTCTTTTTCTTCCCTTTTTTTCCCTTTTCCCACCCCTTTACCTTGTATGCCCCCGATTTTCCCTCAAATCTGTCCCATTTCTCCCTCAGATTCCTCATTTTTATATTTTCCTCCTTTTCCCACCCATTTACCTTCAAACCTCCCAATTTCCCCTCAAATCCCCCCATTTCCCCCTCAAATTCCCCTTTTTTATATTTTTCCCCCTTTTCACACCCCTTTACCTTCAACGTCCCCGATTTCCCTCAAATTCCC
>NW_005061843.1:0-1109 GCF_000277835.1 Geospiza fortis
CCCACACTGTCCCCGCGCTGTCCCCGCAGCGGCCGGGCTCTATTACCTGGCCGAGCTGATCGAGGAGTACACGGTGGCCACCAGGAGGATCATCAAATCCATGATCTGGGTGAGTCTGGCAACCCAAACCCCAAATAGCCCGGAAACCCCAAACACCCCAAATCCCAGAAACCCCAAATGCCAGAAACCCCAAATCCCAGAAACCCAAATCCTGGAAACCTCAAATCGGAAACCACAAATCCTGGAAATCCCAAACCCCAGAAACCCCAAATCGCAGAAAGCCCAAATCCCAAAAACCTCAAATCCCAGAAACCCCAAATCCGAGAAACCCAAAACCCCAAATGCCCCAAATCCCAGAAATCCCAAATCCCAGAAACCCCAAATCCTGGAAATCCCAAACCTCCCAAATCTCAGAAACCCCAAACCCCAGAAACCCCAAATTCCAGAAACCCTAAATCCTGGAAATCCCAAATACCCCAAACCCCAGAAACCCCAAATACTCCAAATCGCAGGAACTCCAAACCCCAGAAATCCCAAATCCCAGAAACGTCAAATCCTGGAAATCCCAAACCCCAGAAACCCCAAATACCCCAAACCCCAGAAATCCCAAACCCTGGATACCCCAAATAGCCCAAATCCCAGAAACGTCAAATCCTGGAAATCCCAAACCCCAGAAACCCCAAACCCCAGAAACACCAAATACCACAAGTGTCAGAAACTTCAAATCCCAGAAACCCCAGAAACCACAAATCCCAGAAATCCCAAACCCTGGAAACCCCAAATCCCAGAAACCCCAAATCCTGGAAACCCCAAACCCCAGAAATTTCAAATACCGCAAATGTCAGAAACCCCAAATCCCAGAAACCCCAAATCCCGGAAACCCCAAACACCAAATACCCCAAATCCCACAAACCTAAACCCCAGAAACCCCAAATGCCCCAAATCCCAGAAATCCCAAATCCTGGAAACCCCGAACCCCGGAAATCCCAAATATCCCAAATCCATGGGAAACCACAAATCCCCAAACCCCATGATTCCTGGGAAACCCCAAATTTCAGAAACCCCCAATCCCTGAAACCCCAAAACCCCAAACACCCCAAATCCCAGAA
>NW_005061844.1:0-1109 GCF_000277835.1 Geospiza fortis
TTATTATTATTATTATTATTATGGCAACACGTTGTATTGAAGATATAAAACCAAAATCTTCTCCCAAGAAATGACTAATTGTCTTCACTCCCTCCTATCTATGAGATTCCTTGGAAAGAATTTAAGGTACTCAATGCACAATTCCCTTTCATCTCAAAAAAACTGTCAGACCCTGCAGAGTTGCAGGGAAATGTTTCACCACAACATCACACCTCTCTCTGCACCTCCTGAGAGCCACTGCAGCTTTGTGGCAGAGAAAACACCTCTGAGCTTCAGGTTAGGCTCCCAGGATTTCTGAGCATCATGACAAAGATGGAAATTTCTGAACATTAAAGGACAACATAAAGGAACTATGGTTCTGAGCCAACACCTATTGCACTCTCGTGGAAAGCTCTGCATTGGCTTTCTTCATGGCTCACCTTTTTGCACTCTTTTCCAGGATTATTACAGAGATACAGGGCTAAGAGCTACCTTGTTTCATCACTATCTCTACAACAGTCATTTATAATGGTGTCAGTGTTCCAAATGCAGTTCCTGGGATACATCCCTAAAACAGGTTTTCTTAGGTTTGGCAGGTCTACTGATGTTTTATTTGCACAGACCCAGGGTTCACACCATGGCTCCAATCATGCCCAAATGGTCTCTATCGTTTGACATTTATTTGATTTAGTGCATGGCACCTACTAAACCCCTGGAGAAGTCACACTGAGAACAGTATTTCTTAAAAAGTAGTGTTTATCTCTGAATTTGTGCATAAGGTATAATGATCAAAACCCAAAGGAATTGCACTGCATGTGCACAGAAGGCAAATGAATGTACCTCCTGAATTTGCCTCTGGTTACAGCACCCAGAACACCTACTGCTCAAGACTGTCTTACACACTTAATCTCCTCAAGAATATAACTCCTTGAAAGTGAAAAAAAATTCACATTTTAGCCTAGATGGACTTTAGTGACTTTCTACCAGACAGGTATCTATCTTCCCATGTTTTAAGAGTATCCAAGTCTTGCTTAGTCATGACATTCTCAAAAACAAAACTGAAAAAATATATACAGTCAAAGAGAAAACATAAGAAGCAGCCATGTTTTTTATCCATTCCCTAATTTTTT
>NW_005061845.1:0-1109 GCF_000277835.1 Geospiza fortis
ACTGGGATGTCTACAGCTTCTCTGGACAATCACTGTTCCAGTGGCTCACTACCCTGACAATACCAAATAGCTTCCTACTTTCATTAGTCAAATAAAAAACCAGCTCCACTTTTGCACATTCCTTACCCAGCACGGTCAGGTGGTACCTTGTGTGGAAATTCCCTTCTGTTGATGCTGCTTCGCAGCTGTAATTTCCCTCCTGGGCTATTCCCACTTGCCGTATCTCAAGGGCAGGAGGCTGACCTGGTCTGAATGTCCAGTTTATGTTGTCACTGCAGGTTGTTCTGTGTGTCTTGTTCTTATCAACCCTGTATACCAAGGTGCACAAGCCTCCAGCCTTGGGGGTTATTGTCCATCTTAGCATAGTTATATTTCCTTTGGGAGAGCAGGTGAGAACTGAGCTGTTACCTACAGTCATCACTAAGACTGAGGAGTTGTTCCCTGAGGAGAAAAAAAGAGAATGTGTGAGAAGGAGCCCAGGAGTTGTGGTCTGGACATCACAGGGAAATGCCTGCAGTGCTACAAACAAGCGTGAGGCCATGGCTGTGCTCATCTGCACATTGTCTGTCATCTCTTCCTACAGCTGTGGATTATGGAGCCAGTGGCCTGTCACGGCCAGCCCCTGCAATACAAATTTCCCACTGAGGATCATCTCAGTGGATAAGACTGGATACTGGAGGAGGACCCTACCCCTGCCCATTGTCTTCAGCAGTTCCGCATCCAAAGGCTGTGCTTGTGTGAGCAAATCCTCCAGTGGCTTGCTCGCGGGACCTGAAATACAGGAATATGACTGTTGCATCTGGCCACATGACAGTGACTTTTCTCTCAAACTGTTGCTGCCCACAAAGTAAGCAACTTTTACTTCTGCATTCATGTGAAATCCAACACTCTGGGCAAAGGCCTTGTCTACACCTCTCAGGCATTACACAGGTGCACATAACACTGGTGGAGCTTTGTGTAGGAGGGAAGGATTTTGCCTCATGTCTCAGGGTTTTCTTATAGGTGCATTAGTGCTGCCTACACGTACAAAGGCAGCCTCTTTTGTGAGGCCCTTGTGAGACTGAGAGAAAAGAAGAGTCTGAGGAGCAGGTTGTCATCCAGTGTGAAGA
>NW_005061846.1:0-1109 GCF_000277835.1 Geospiza fortis
AAAAAATAATCTAGTGTTCTGGTCTTATCTGTAAGTCCCAGTTGTCTATACCTTTTTATGAAACTGATTTGATTTAGGAAAGAAACTAAATATCTTTTTCAAATGAATCAAGATGATATGCTCTGCTAGGAATTCACCAGCCCACAAAATAGAGCTCATTTGAAAGACAAGGACTGTACTCCATGAGTCATTAACACATTCAGGCATTCTGGATAGGATTCAACAGGAAAAAAACAAAACAAACCAAAACCTCATAAGAGCACTATGCACACACATCAGAAATGAGAGTTGCAGAGGACTGAAAATGGCAAACTTACATTTTTTTCTGAATCCACGTGTTTTGGACTCACAATAGATTTAAACTGTATGAGGTGTCAGGCACCCTTAGCTTGATAACACTGCAGTCTTCCCATTTAAGTTTTATAACAATGTAGCACTATCATCTTCTATTCAGAATCATTTTCAATTAAATATCCTCCTCTCACACAAGAACTCCTGTGCACTCAAGATTTGATGATCCCACATTATCCATCCCCCAAGCCACCCCTACAACCAGTGAATCCAAATATCTCACACATAGACTTCGTTTCACAGACTTACAACATGCTTGGTAAAACTATAGGGAAAATGAAGAACGCACCACTTTTCTCCTCAGTAGTTTCAAGCCATATAAAGTTATATGAATGAGACTCAGCATGATGCATAGATTTATGGATTCTCTTAACATCTTAATGTACAGCAAGGTATTTCAATATATTCATATTTATACTTAAAATAATCAGAGGAAAGGTTAAGGATTGGACAAAAAGCTTATTTGTTGTGACATCTTCCCAAGGTTACAGAGCCCTTCTTACAACTGCCTTCTCAAAGAAACTGATGCTCAGAAAAGCAGGGTGGGTTTTCTGGCACAAATTGTCATTTTACAGCAATTTGAAGTGTTGCTTTAGGATATTCCCCAGGGAAGAGGGAGAAGACAGTGATGTAAAGTCACAAATTGCAACTGAAATCTTCGGTCCACTTCACAGCCCATTTAAAAAAAAAAATTGCAATTTTACTGTAAAGTAAAATAAGAGGAATAAAACCACCCAGTATTAAAAAAAAAAAAAAAA
>NW_005061847.1:0-1109 GCF_000277835.1 Geospiza fortis
GTTGTAGTATCTGAGATAGGCACAGTGAAGTGTTTGTGCTCTCTCTTAGCACAGAGCATCCTTCTAAGAACAAAACAGAGAAAGCAGGTTCTGAGTGTCTATATGTATTTAGGAAAATAATGTTTATGATGTTGAGACAATATTCTTTCTTTGCTCTTCTAGGCATGAATTATACCATTAAATGAAAGATAATGCAAAAAAACCCCAAAAACAGGAAAAACAAGAAAGCAGCAGAGTATGTAACTGTTAATTAACTTTACAAGATCCCTTGGAAAGAAGTACTGTATATTTTCATTCAAACATACCAATTTCAATTTTCTTGGCCTCATCATTGTCATCCCTGTCTGCCTGTACACATTTTGTGTTAGTAGGTATTTATATTTCCTTAAACCATGAAAGCTGACACATATACAAATATGTGATGTTGTGGTAATAATGTTGACACGTCAAGTCAAAAGAGCCTGTTACCTGAGCCCTGTCCAGGACAGCCCCATCTTTTTTTTTAACACGACACTCAAATACAAAACGAGATATAAACAGAACAGTTGGTGACATTTAGCCTAAAATATGTATGTTGCTTCTCTAACAAAAAATGCAGGTTTATTGAACTTCAATCCATTCTATATATTTAGATATTTGCATAGGTACAGTATATTTAATTCAGTATTTATGAGCAAATGGCTTTAAAATTCATAGTATTGAAACATACAGAAAAAAGTAACCCTCCAGTATCTGTCATTTGCTGTTTTAGTGTGCCTGAGACCAAATTGATTCCATGCATTTTTAACTCCAACAGAGGAGTTGAAAGCTTAGCTAGGCTATACTTCTTTTATAAAGAGGATGAGATGACTAAATTCTTAGCTGGGATAACTGTCTCCCATCCAGGGAGAAGGGAAAATACTTCACAGAGATAGTTTGCACTGAGAGATGTTGAGTTCATTCAGCCTTCCCAACAGGATTTTCTCAAGATGATTATTTGCACTGAAGTTGGAGACATACTATGAATTAATCACAATGTACCCATTTTTTTTCGGAGACTGTAGAAGTGCCTATAAGCTTAACTTTCCCAGTCTAAAGGCATTATCTCACTGCAGTATGAAAAAAAAAAA
>NW_005061848.1:0-1108 GCF_000277835.1 Geospiza fortis
CTTGCAACCTTACCCATTCTGTGATTCAGTGATCTTACGCATCCAAGATAAGGTAGAAGAGGATCAGTCTTCAAGTTCTACAGGTGGCAAGTGGCCTGTTCCTGAGGTGTGCTGAGCAGTCCAATAGTGCCTAAAAACATTCACTGCTAGGAAGCCAGAAACCTCCAATCTGAACCCCAGCCTATTACACTGAGCACAAACCCCACAGCTTAGCAGGGGGGTTCTCACAAGGCACTTCAGATCAGAAAGCCAAGGAGCTTGTTCAGTAGCAACTCCAAAGACAGTCCAACACCAACTTTATTTATTTTTTAGGTTTTTATCTATCATTCTAGTCCACATAGGAAAGAGAAATATGTGAACTGGCTAAGCAACTTTTCCCCAGCTCTGATACATGCTGCTCAATGTTGGTTTAATTGGAAAAGTTCATCTTTCCATTGTCCTTTTTCACTTGCACATCTTTGAAAATGCATCTGGATGGCTACAAACGGAGTGAGCAGAAAGCAGGCAGTAATTGGTTTTCTCACTTTTGGAATATGAAGTACCAGAGCACACATGAACAGTTCTGTAAGAAAAATTTTCATGTAGCTGATTGATTTCAGGAATTACTCTACACCCATGCAGAACAGATTTACAGCACTGTGTGGTCCCAGTGGAAATAGGTTCTGATGGCACTGCACATGGCTCTGGACTTCCTCTGCTCCAGCCCTTTCAACTTGAAGAGTTGGTTCCTGCTTAACAACAGCTTTGCAACAGGAGCAGCAGTGACAGGTCCTAAGAAGGATGAGGCTCATGCAGCTGTTGCTCTTCCTGAAGCTAGCTGTCCCTCCAGAAAGCAGCTCTCTGCCCTTACAGTCTGCTTAACATGCTATTAACTCTTCCAGGGAGAACTCTGCAGTACTGAGAAAGGTCAGTGCATGAATGTAAAACACGGCAGCACTGGAGGATATTGGACCAGTGTACACCAAGTCTACTGCATAATTAGCACCTCACCACCATAACATTTTGCCTATTTTCACTTGGTATCTTAACAGCTGAAATAATACTTTCAAGATTGGTGGTGATGAATCAGGAGGTCCTTTCCTTTTTTCTTTTGAAAAGACACTGAAGA
>NW_005061849.1:0-1108 GCF_000277835.1 Geospiza fortis
ATCAGAGAACATGCAGCTAACTCTGACAGACCTTTCACAGTAACATCAATTGACATTTTAAGTAAAATCAGCAGCCCCATCGGGATAAGCATATCCATAAACTGACATGAGTTAGTCACAAATCAGCATACAACCACGCTGATTATTAGTCTGCTTGTACACCAGAGTCTTGACATCAGAAAGCAGAAGGCAAAGTGGTGTATCATCCCTGGCCCAAAAGGATAGGGAAACACTGTGGCTATCAGTTACACTAGTCAGATCGTGTGCACACATGCATGCCTATATGCTTGTGTGGAAACCTGACACACCATGAACAGTTGTGACAAACTTCCACTGCAAAGCAAAGCACCAGACTTTACAGTAGGCACAAACCTTACTTAATTCATCTCAGGTTAAACTGCAAGTTGGTTGGTATTTGTTTTTTCAATGTGACAAGTGCCATAATGCAAGGCTAAGTAAATACTGGCTAGATAAGGATGTTAAGTACAGATTTGTAAAGCTGCACTAGTTACTAAAACTTGTTTTCTTTGTAAAGGACAGAAGCATATGCAAGCTCTGATGTACACTTTCTTTAAAAAATACACTAGTCTTTCTCCTAGCAATTCACCATTTTTTCCCTGTCTTGAAATGCTACCAGTCTTTGGTTAACTGAAGTACAGCAAAGATGGGTAGAACCTACTTTTGTTTAGTCTAGTTTAACATTTGTAAGAAAAACCATGAAGTAATTATTTGCCATTTTTAAGCTTTAACTTCAGTATTGAATTATTACAGTATAAACAACATTTCAGGTATAGAATCAAGACCCTGATAGTAAATAAATGTGCCTTAAGGTCTCTGCTGCCTATTACTTTATCAACACATCTGCAAGATTAAGATGCTGCTGCTGCTTATAATTATTCCTACTGTTGCATGCCCAAAAATATATATGTTCCCTTGACTTTTCAGCACAGGAAAGATTCTTCCATACTTGTAACACAGAATAAGCAACTTTACACTTCCTGTCAGAGAAAATACTCAATTTCAAACATTAACAAGCAGTATATATCATTTATGTCATGAGATGCTTGATGTATTCAAAAATTCTATCTGGAGGAGTCCTGGATGGTAA
>NW_005061850.1:0-1108 GCF_000277835.1 Geospiza fortis
AAAAAAAAAAGGCACAAAAAAAAGCAGCTGCTTTTTCAGCTTCTTTCTAAGAAACAATATGCATGACGCAGGCAGTAAGGCACATAAAGCTGTTTCTGGAGGTGGAAACTATTGAACATTACTGTTTACGTGCTTTGGGCTAAATTATTTTGGAACAAATTTCTGTCTTGTTTATGTTTCAACAAAATCTCTCCTGTTCATCTCACCTACTCAGATGCAAATCCACTTAATTTAGAATCTAACCAAGATTTATTGTTAATGTATTAAGCATTGCTAGTTAAATATTATTCAAATGTAAGTATTCTCGATATTCCTTCTCAGCACCAAAGAAGTAGTTTCTTCCCATATACACCAAATGAAACAAAATAAATCTTATTAGGATGGGAGTGTCTTGAATTTTATGAAGAAACTAGTGTTCAAACTGCATTTTAAAACAAAAAATTGGCTAATGTGCTGATGACACCAGAGGATTAAAAGACATGGGCACTTTGTGATCACCTCTGGCCAAGTAAAGTTACCAGCAACTTAAGTATTAAGCACCATGGTTTTTCAGTTCCCCAAATTTGTACAGTTGTGAGGTTGTGCTGTTACACATCTTAGTGACTTTGTGCTGCTCTACTTTAATATGATCCACACTGCAGTAGTTGTGTGAAGTTCTGCATCACCTACAAAAATTCTCCTCTCTACCCCACATCTCCTCAATGAGTCAGAGAAGTCATCCTACTGCCTATTCTCACCTCCACTGTGCTGCATGAACCTATTAATGTGGGGAATGTTGCTGCAGGAAATGTCTCATTTTAAAGGCCTCTTATCAAGCATAATCAGATGAACTTCAGTCTGAGCCACACACTCCAGAGGACTCACACACCTCTCTGGGGCTATTAGCTGGTTATCCCGCTGATTTTGGGAACAATGTTGGAGTTACCCTATCCCTTTTGTTCCTACTATCATGTTGCAATTACAGCTGGTTCTATACAGATACATTAAAGAGGAGACAGAATCTCTTCACACATATCTAAATTGTATCATCTTTGCATGCAAATTTGGCTCCTGTGTCTGTTTTGTTAAATAAAACTGTAACATTATCAACAGCACCCAACTCTGCTTT
>NW_005061851.1:0-1108 GCF_000277835.1 Geospiza fortis
AAAAAACAAAAACCAAAAAAAAACAAAGGAAGAGGAATGCAGGAACGAAAAGAAGCAGAATAGAATTCCCTTTATGTGATTTAATTTCATTCTTTCTCTTGGTTAGATTTGGCTAGTTCTCACTCCCAATAAATGTGCTACTGTTAGGAAATACCACATCTGCACTACCAGAGACTTTTCTTGGACCTTTTCCTTTTTGCAGAGTCTGTGCAGAAAATGCTCATTTTCTGTAGCTCTCCTGCCTTCTGCATGTTTCATCTCCCAGCAGCTTTTTCTGCCACACTCTCTGTGCTCCCGTTGCACCACACAAAGGTTTGTGGCCTTGGTATCATATTTGGGCCAGCTGAGGCTCATGTGAAGCTTTGCCATCAGCCAAGGTGTGCATTAATGATGAATTAGTTATTTTAGTGCTCAATATCCTCATGTTTTGCTGTCACCAGTGCCATTCTGCAATCCCACAGCCTGGTTTGACGGGCATCTTTATCCAGGTTGGGATCAGAACAAGCGTGAAGCCCCAGCACTGCTCTCCCAGCCTTTCTGAACAGCTGCATTTTCTCCTGCATCCCACTTGACAAGACCTTGGGGGAGCAGGAAAATGCAGATCCATTTCACTTTGCCTCAGAGAAGAGGAGAACATGTAGGCTAAACATAAAGAAACAAAAGCCATCGACATTCCTGACCGTGTCTTGAGACTGGGAGAAGGCAAAAAAAAAATCAAGTGACTGGTGACTGCTAAGAAAGCTCCACTTTGTTGCCCAGCTGGAGCCCAGCACAGATGCAGAGGTGGAGATGCAGCTGTTGAGTTTGACAAGGAGTGAGCCACGTCCTCTTTCCTTGAGAAGCTGCAGGGATGTGCAGGCTGCAGCCCTCCTGCAGCAGCCATCTGTTTGGCTCTGCTACAGCTACACAGGGAGGTAAATTCTGCTTCTCTGTGGCCCAACACAATCAATGCTTCACTTCAGCCTTCAATTGCTGCTGCCAGCGTGGAGATTTATCACATCAGTGGAGCAGCCTGATGTTTTTACAGTGCTTGTAACACAGCTGAGGAGCTGGGAGTGTGGAATCAGAGCTGTGTGCAGGGCTTCAGCAATAGGCATGGAGAAAGGGG
>NW_005061852.1:0-1108 GCF_000277835.1 Geospiza fortis
CAGTGTAATAAATCTTGGTAGGAAGGCTTCCAGAGCAGGTAGATTTGTTTAATCATTTGGGCTGGAATCCAAACCACTGGAGGATATAAAATATATATACTAGTGCCATTCACTTCACTGAAAACACCATTTTTCCATCCAAGGAAATAGCTGTGGCTGGCATGAATATATATTTGGAAAGCTGTAGAGCTAAACAAATTTCTCTGAAAATCATCTCTGGCCTAGATACTGACTATATTTACGCACTGTAACTCCTGAGGCTCATCAGCTAAGGCTTTCTGACAGAGAAGTCATCAGAAATCAGTGATTCACTCTTTGAAATGGTGGGATCCTCACTCCTGCTCAGTAGGCTCCCTGTCTTGATACCAGTCAACATATTACCTTCAAATTGGAGAACATTTTTTAAAAAATCACTCCCCGTGTGACTTCCAAAAGAACTATGCAGTAATGCAATGTTAATGGATCCTTCTTTGAGCATATGTTGTCTTCCTTGTGTATTGATCAGTAGAACTGTCTCTCACTAAACAAACTAATCCTGCCAAATAAGGGAATACATTTTTTATTTTCCAATTTTCCAACCATCAATACAATTTTTGTATGGGAGGATTTCAGTGTCCCAGTTTCAGCAGTTTTTGTGTAACTCAGACTAAGGAATAAAGTTTAGCATCATAAAGAGTTGGATTGTGAGGTGTTTCAGTTAGCTTTTGGTGGCTTTGGTACATTAATTGCCTCAGTAATTCACAAGGTGTTCTATGAAGATCAAATCCCACCTTGCACAGAAAATGATACAGACCTTCACAGTGGGGCTCTCTGCAGAACTCTTTCACACCAGCGCCTGTCAGCGTTGTCCCTCTGGTCACCAGCTCTGACTCTGCTCTGTTGTCTCTTCCAGGCACTTCTAGGCTTCGACTGAGTCTGCACCACACTCCCTCAGCAGTGCAGGCGCCTGCAGCAAGGACAGTTTTTGGAAGTGACACCGTGGATGTGATTGAAGGTAACGTGCTCTCTTCTGTCACTGCCCTGTACTTGCTGCTTATCCTCCACAGAGCCTCCTGCTCTGGCTGGCTTCCCCTTTGCTGCCTGTCCTGGCTGGGGAGGGAGAGCAGGA
>NW_005061853.1:0-1108 GCF_000277835.1 Geospiza fortis
CAGGTGAGAAGCAGAAACATGCACAGAGCTGGTGCCTGGATGAAGAAAAGGAGCAGGGACAAGGTTGCATTGACCCAGTCCTTTGCTTCATTGATCCACATCTCTGCCTCGTTGCTTGCCTTTTCTCTCCTTCACACAAGTTTCCCCTCTCCCCACCTTCCTTCAAAACTTCATGCTCCCTGCTTGTGTCCCTCTCAGTGTCATTCTGTCCCCTCAGTGTTGGCCAGGGCCAGGAGGTGTTGCTTGACACCTTCTCCCCTAAGGCAAGAGAAGAGGGACACAAAGTGTAGGCTGCTTTGGGAGGCAGCAGTATGGTCTAACTCCTAGTTTTGAATGCTGTGATGGAAAATGCAAGTGTGTGACAGGTGTTCACAACCTTGTCTGGGAAAGGAGGGAAGGACTTCATCTTGCAATTGCTGTGGTTCTTGTCTGGCTGCAAATGGTGCTGATCACCCTGAGTAGTTTACATAACTGTGGGCAAACAGACCTCTAAGTTTTCTTCCCAAACAGTGCATGAGAAAACCATAAAACAATTAAATAAGCAATGTGGAACCAAGGGTCAGGAATTTTCCTCACATGAAACAAGTGGATAACATGGACAGGGCTATGTCAGGGGCATGGCAGAACATAGCAGTAGATGGTGTAATCTACCAGTGTTCCTTCTGTCCTTGGGAGTTTGAATTTGTGTGGAAATACAGAGCATCTGTGCCTAGTGCTCTTTGTGGTTGTTCCTTACAGTGCCTGTGCAAAATTGGAGTATCCTGTTTTTCAGAGGTGAAGCAGACTTCAGTCTGTTAGATGCAGGCTAAATCTCAGATAAAGATTTTGGATTTGTTGGAGTCTGAAGGAATGCAGAGGAATCCCTGCATGAGTCAGGTTTTCAGCCCAATGTTCCATTAAGAAGGCCTAGGGGCTGTCTTTTGAAGCTATACTTTATGGGTACGCTGCTGCCTGAGCATCACTTCCCATTAGCCATGTAATAAGATTTTCTGTCCCTCTTGCCTGTTAATTATTTACCTTTGAGAGTACATTAATAAAGCAACATGACTTATTTAGGAGAAAAATGAAAAGCTCTTGCAAAGCATGGATGCCTTTTCTCTTTTTTTTT
>NW_005061854.1:0-1108 GCF_000277835.1 Geospiza fortis
TTTTTTTTTTGTTGAAGGAACAGTGGTGCAGCAAACCAAGTCTGTTCAGTACTAAAAATTTTCAGGGCATTATACTGTGTAACTTAGGTAATTGCTTAAATAGTCAAGTTAAAGAGAAAATAATTAGAAGGCTAATTTGGATTCATCCTTCCCTATTACCACTTAAAGATGTTGACTATAGAGTTCTGTTATTGCTTCATTTAGCTTGACTATTGCAATGAACTAACTCTTTGCATGTCAGGCTGTCCTTGTCCTCTGATCCAGGTGTTACAGGATCAGAGCATGTGGCACTTGTGGCACTCCTGGTACCACAGAATTAGGAGCAAATAGGCTGACATTGGCTTACACAAGGGAACAGACTTGCTCTGCTTTGGTCCCAAAGGTGTCATTGATTCTGTTTGCACTACATGGTCAAATATTTGTCCTTGGTATCAGAGAGGTTAACAAAAGGTTGTTGTAGGGCCATGTTTGTCACAAATAGTGACAATAGGATAGTGTAATGTCAGCATGTCGGTGCAAATGTCATCATCTTGTGATGTGACAAATTGTCCCTAAGGACAGACTCTTTAAGAGATCCTAACTGATGTTGGACAAATGAGTAAGTTTAGATTGATTTTATTTGTGCCATATTCAGGAACAATCAGAAGTTTAGAAAGCAAAGCTTGCAGCAATTTGTATCACTTTTCATTCTTAAAGGGTCTTTGCTAATGTCACAAACTTTGGTCATTATATAGGTGATGTTTCCTTAGCAGGCAAATTTGTTGATGCATCAGGCTTCAAGACAGCTCCAGAGTTGACAATTTTTCCGTAATAAATATGTTTAATTGGACTGTTCTCCATTTGTAGCAGACTGGATTTTCCTATTTTAACCACAAAATAGTAGGAGAATTTGGACAGTTTCCAGTCTGTCAAAATTTAAGTGCAATAGGAAGTAAGATAATTTTGTTTGTATTTGTTCTGTCCTTCATTCAAACCTTGTTAGAGGCAACTGTGAAGCATACTAAGCAGTGCTGCTTACACTTTATCTTCAAGGCAAATTCAGCTGGGATGGCTGTGCTGCGTTAACACAACTAAACCCAACCACACGTAATATTTGATATTGCAATAT
>NW_005061855.1:0-1108 GCF_000277835.1 Geospiza fortis
TTTCCCTGGCTCTGCAAGCTTCAGGTTATTTCCTCTAATGCCAGCTAGTCAATTTGAACTCTGGTGTGACAATCTGCCCCATCTTCTCCCTGCCATGCTGACCACCTGCAGAGGAAGGAATAGGCACAGAGTTTCTAAGACACAGTGATAACTCATCAGCCTCTGGAAATTGGTACAGCTTCACTGAAGGTGCCAGGCTGAAGATATGCAGCATCAGGGCTTATGGCCTTAATTCCAAAATAATAATTAGTCCATGGCCATGACCCACAGTTGGTCATTTCACTTTTTTCTCTCCCAGGCATATACCCAAGACCCTGTATCATGCAGTGCAGGTCTGCCCAACACCTTCCAGTCTGTCTGTCTGTCTGTGCCTGGACATGAGGAGTGAGCTTGCTTGCCCCAACAAGAAAACATTGCAGGAAGGGACAAGGCCAGCTGGATTTAGGTGGCCTCTCAGGGTGTTATTGGTATAGACAGATCAGCCCCTTTCAGAGAGGACATGCAAGCAAATGTTGTAATTCTGCAACTTCCGGATAACTGATTCCTAATATGGGTGAACAGGAATCAAGAAAAGAGAGCAGGAAGCAACTAGGAGTTAAATGGAAAGAGTAGACAGTATCAGCTGAGTCTCTTTTCTCAGACACATAGCTCAGCTGAGCTCGGAACATCTTGTTTTCTGTAGAAGCAAATGGTGATATCAGAACAAGGATAAGGAATGGGATCTGTATTCATCAATAAAGAGAGGGTAAATTCTGTTGTTAAATCAGGGACACACTGAGCCTTGTCATCACAGTCACTAGGATTATGCATGAGTTTTCAGTCCCTCTACCTGATAATGCTCTTTCTTGCTTTAACAGTTCAGTGTCATGGAGGTGAAAATTGGTCCAAGTAGGATCAGTCCACTTAATTAAGGCTCCTCTAATCTTAATACAATGGTTCTTCTGATTCCTAATATATTCATCATGGAAATGACATGCCTCCAGAGACTTCCAAAATGTCAGTCCTGGCTGTATCCTTAACAAGGGGCTAGAAAGAGCTTCCCAGTCCTAGATCCAGTCATGTAACTCAGCCACAGTCTTCTCTTTCTGTGGTAAGCAAATCTGGGTGT
>NW_005061856.1:0-1107 GCF_000277835.1 Geospiza fortis
GTAAATGGGGGAAATGTGCCGAACAAAGAGAAAAGAGGAAAAATTATTCATAGCTAATACAGAAGGGAAATCAGATGTATGGATCACTTCAAAGAAATCTTTCCTGTGGACAGCCCTTGTGCCGATCAGTAGTGAAAGCTGGAAGCCATGAACCTGGTATTGACGCAAGGTGCAAGAGGCTCAAAAACTCAAGGGAGATGAAAATTTGTGAAATTCCATCAGAAAAGCTGGCAGCACCAGTTTAATGCCACTGAGGGAATTGTGTGATGACGCCTGGGAAAAAGAGATCTTTCCTCAATAGTGAAAATGTTAGAATTCTATTTTGACTACTCTGACAGAATGATTTTCCTGAATATGACCTGGGAAGATGGTGAGGCTTCTGCAGTGTCAGAGAAGGAAAGGGACACTGCAAAACAAGGAACAGGCTTAGTGCTGTTGATAGTTGTGTTATGTGTCTTAGAGAAGTCTTACAGACTTGCAATCTCCTTGCAGGGGAGTCTATGAAGGAACAGGCTCCTCTTATTCCCTTGGTTGTCAAAGACTTTGACAAAGTTTGAGGATGAGGATCTTGCAGAACAACTTTCAGCCTTACTCATGGCTGCACACAGAGGTACAAAACATTCTCTGAGTTGAACAACTAAGGAACAAAACAGCTCAAGGTGATACTAGCAAACATCTTCATGTGCTGTGGCATTATTATTGATTTAATAATGCAAACATCACTACAAAAAACACATCCAAGAAGTATGAGGCTAAGCTAACAAAAGTAGCTGTTTAGACAAGGACAGAAATCATATTAAAACAAATATTCTCAAAAATGAGAAGCTGAACAGTGATTTTGTAAGAAAAAGCATCAACAGAATGGTAGAATTCATCTGTGCAAACAGTGCTGTGTGGACCAAGGGAGAGCTCAAACAGGGAATGACCAACTGCAGCATTGATTACATACAGTGTTAGGGTAGCAAAGCTGCTGGAAAGAAACGGAACATTTAAATAACTATGAATGAAAATCAGATATTTTAACATTTTAGACTTAACATAGGGCTAGAAATCTATCAGAGCCTTAGAGAAAACCAGCTGTGTTGTAATCATGTTTTTGTTAAAGTA
>NW_005061857.1:0-1107 GCF_000277835.1 Geospiza fortis
AGATGGAACAAGGCAGATGTGCCCATATACCTTAGCCAGTTGCTTTCCTTTCCTAATTTCCTATTACACCTATTAGAGGGCTTTCCAGCAATAGAGGCAATGTTTTGTGAAATAGGAACAGTCACTTAGGTCCCATTGCAACTTCTGCAATCATGAGTAGAAGAAGGATAAGCCAGGTTATACAGAACAGGATCCGAGCCCAATATGGTGTTATGTCTCTTGTCCCAGCAGGCAAGTCACAAAACTCTGCCTCTGTTTAAAATGGACATAATTATACTTCATAACTGCTATTGTAAAAATTCAACATGTTGTCTGAGCACATCAAAAATATGCATGATGCAATCATGTATGTTACATTTTTAGGTGAAGTAGCTGTAACAATCTTTATTAAAAAAAACAAAAAAATCAGTACATGTTGGTGGCAAAGAAGGAAACTGAGGCATGAATTGTTCTGGGCAGGAAAGGTTTCTTGTCTGTCCTGCACTGTATCCCATTTTCAGTTAATTTTAAGCACATTTGTAGTGCTTGTGTGTCTCCATATTTTCTCACTGTTTCTCGAAACTTTAATATCCTGACCTGAGGATATAGCCCTGGATGAAACCAGAAACCTTACGGAGCTAGTTGAAAACAGGCTAAACAGGGAAATAGGTTTCCCAAGCACACATTTCCTTTTATTTAGCCACAAAACCTTCACTTTCGATAGCTTCCCTGAATGTATATATGACCCTCTCTTCATTTAGGCTGGACATACAAGCACATCATTTGATTTGTTTAGCTAACATTTGTAACCTTCAATCCCTGTGGCTTGCTATAGGATAGGCTATAGAGCAACACTTCCTACCCGGGGAGGAATGAGTTCTGGTAACTGAAGGAAGGAACTGGATGAGCAACTTGCTGCCTCCAGGGAAAAAGAGAGATAAGAACCTTCCCGGTCTACCCTTCAAAAGGGAACAAAGTAAAACATCCCTATTACAGTAGGTTTCCTGAGTGAGGCTCTTGGGATAAAGCTGAAAATTAACCCCCCACCTACCTGCCTGCTGAGAAACTGTTCTGAAGTGTAAATTATGTGCTACCCAGCCCCATTGCACAGTTACATCATGTTATGTT
>NW_005061858.1:0-1107 GCF_000277835.1 Geospiza fortis
TATCTGTGTAGCTCATAACAAAACTGTGTAATTTGTCATATTTTACTGTGGCACTAAGTAAACAGTTTGAAAGAAAAACTTATTTGTTTAGGTGTAATGAATATGTGTATGGACTTTGGTATGTAGTTCTGAAACAGGATTTATGTGGTTTCAATAGACTTCTGGAAAATAACTGGCTTGGTATCTTATAAGCAGGTAGATATGAACAATTTCTTGGATTTGTGTGCATGTACATGGTAAGCCATCAAACTGTTGAGTAAACCAGTAGTTTTCACTGGCCACTTTAGACACAGTCTCTACTTTGTAGTGAAAACCAAAACAAAGTGTACTATTATAAAATTGATATTTTATTCCAAAAACGTGTTGCTTATTTATAATGTAAGTACTTCAGTGCTTTAGTGAAGGTTTCGTTCTTCACGATGGCAATAATATAAAGTGGAATTCTTTGTATTTGCCTTTTATGTGTGAGAACTCTGTGAAAAGTGTATGTCCACATTCAGATGTCTGTAAATATTCCAGGACTAGTCTTAATATTTCTGTATAAGTATGAAAGCTGCAGTGAGGCTATTGATATGTATAGTGGGAGGACAGGTATTTAATAGCGCTTTGCCCCTGTACCTGCATTAAAATCTGGAACTGAACTCCAGTGCTGAGATAATAAATTCCTTAATATCAGCCAAAGCTATTTGAACAGTAAATCTGCATGCAGATATGCATCCAGATTGAAAGGTCGGTATTGTTTCTTCCTCCTCCTTCACTGTAAAGCAAAACAAATAAGGTCCAGTCTCTCATTGTCTGTGTTGAAAACTTAAAGATGACTTAGTATAAAGGGACCTGGGGTAAAAAGCAAAAAGAGTTATGATGATATGGGAGTCCCTTCAACGGCATATTATTAAGTTGAAACATGTTGTTTGCCCCTTTTAGAGGAGGAACAGAACTGGGATCTGGAAGGTGACAAGAGAGCTCAAGTTTGCAAATGGATGCTGCATTTGATCCTGTTGTAGCTGCAAGTAGTACTGTCAAGCCAGAAAAAACATGGAAATACATGCTTTTCTTTACTGAATAGATTTCATCATAAAAGGCAATCAAAACCCAAAATAAAAAAAA
>NW_005061859.1:0-1107 GCF_000277835.1 Geospiza fortis
TCTGAAAATGGAATGTTGCTTTGTATTATGACCATCTTAACTACAACAAACTGGGATTCCAATTAGAAACATGACCAGCAGTCTTGTTTCTCATGCAGCCATTCATTCTTGCTAGTACAAAAGATACCACACACCACCGTGAGAAGTCTGTTGATGCTTAGCTTTCCTAAAGAGGGGCAGGCCTCTTCTATGTAGGGCTACAGAAGCTCATCATTTGTCTGGATTATTGTCTCCCTCAGTCAGCAGAGCACACCTTTGGCACCAAGAGCTGAGGTAATGCAGCACTTCATTCATGCCTTTAATATGACTGCCACAAACGAACAGCAAAGATAAATGATAGAAACTTCTAAATACTTGATGAAGCCTCATCCTGAGCACCAGCATCAACTGAGCATTTTGAACCGTTTACCCTGGTTTTCTGTGGCAGTAAAATATTCTGAACTTGATCAGAGTCAATACCATGGACAATAAGCAACAACTGAGGATCTTTTCTAAGATCTTGCATAAACATCTGGGTAAAGAGACCACAGCTACACTACTGAATTCCTCACAAGGTGGAGTATCATGACAATAGGTTGGAGGAAACCACCTGGGAAGCCTTGAGAATAAAAATCTGTACAAGAGGCATGAATGTCCTTTGGAAACTATGGTCATTCTTGTCATGATGGGACTAAACTCAAAGGTCTAGAAATCATTTTTTCCCTTCTCCTAGCAACCAGACCTTTCACAGGATTTCCATTCAAGTGTCAAAGACAAGGAGGCAGTATATTTGAAGCAGGATGTGACAAATAATTAACCTTATAGATAGAATACATTTAGGAAAAATGATCAACCAGTGTCAGGCAAAGAAATATAAATACATAAATGTATATAAGGGGAATCATTTATGCTCAAACTGACATCATAGCAAAAGGCTGACCCATCATAGAGATCTATGTCATACAGCACACATCATTTTGTGAAATACAGCACTGAGATGACATGTTGATAAACCTTGCTCTTTTATGATACACAAAAGGTGAACATCCATGCTATGAGCAGTTTGACAGTGTAGCTCACTGAGTGTTGATAATTTATCAAAGACACCAGGCAGAAGACTGTAAGATA
>NW_005061860.1:0-1107 GCF_000277835.1 Geospiza fortis
CATGGTGCTCCTGTCTCTTTGTCCCTGAGTTGGCCAGGGTACACCTCTCAAGGCAGAGCTGAAATCACTAAGAGCTGCCTGCCCCTTGCTGAGGTTACCCTGCGGCTGAAGGACTGCCTAAGACTCCTAGAAAGTTGTCTTGTGCCGGACCTCTCTCTGGGAAGGTTGTGGCGTCCAGGTCGAGCCATCAGACCCCTGACCAGCTGCCTCCATAGCTACCGAGGTCAAACTACTATTTGTCTCAGCTGGACGTGATTCCACAAGACTGGATATGGCACTCGGTGCCATGGTTTAGTTGAGGTGTAAGGGCATGGGTTGGACTTGATGATCTTGAAGGTCTCTTCCAACCTAGCGATTCTGCGCTTCTGTAATGGTTATATAACTTGTTTTTCTACCTCTAATTCATCTGAGTGACTTTCCCATAGTCCTCTGCTACTTGGCCAAAGTAGCAGGCCTGAGCCATGATTTTACAAGGGTAACAAGGCTCTTATTTTATAAGGTTTTACCTATATGCAACAATTGCCTTTTTCTTTGTTTTTTGTGCAAAGGGTTCCTGTACCCTGATGCCAAAACAGTCTGCACCTGCAAGGCCACTATCTTATTAAGACTATTACTGGTCATCTGCTGAACACAGGATAAGATACATGGAATAGAAATCACAATTAATAAAAACCCATCAAAACCAACTATGTCACTGACAAACAGACCCGCAACATAGGAAAACAAAAAGATAGTATTCAATGTCCCCAGGAAGTGGAAATAATGGCTACTGTTCCAAAGTTCATACGACTGGAGCTCAGGGGCAGTACTGTTGGCATGTTGCTTTGACATTACTGAATGTTTTTCTGGATGCACAGAACAGGGAATAACTGAGTTTTTTGGGATGCTGTGGTCAAATGAAATGAGACAGAGTGGAAATTTCCCAGAATAGAAATCCATTTTGATTTAGGTGGAAATGTACATCTTTGAGTTAAGTCTGTAGTTTGAAAACATAGCTGTTTAGTCTGACTGCCTGTTCTGGTAAAAAGCCTATGCTCAGAGAAACTGCTTCAGTCGAAGGACAGACATAAGGGAGGGGAAACAGAGAGACAGAGACTGCTGTGAGAG
>NW_005061861.1:0-1107 GCF_000277835.1 Geospiza fortis
AAAAAAAAACAACCAAAAAGTTTGTGATAATGTTATGTTCTCCCTTTTCAAGAGGTATAAAAGGAAGCTCTTTCTCAACTATGCACATAAGTAGTGATACTAGGAAAATTCAGAAGCATACCTGGGTAACAATTTCCTGCTGTCAAAAAGCATATGACCTTGCTGAAGTTCAGAAAGTCATTAAAAAGAAGGGCTGTCTTTGGGCTTGTGTGTTTGGTTTAAGATAGCTGAAGCTGACATTGTACATCTACAAGGATATTGGACCCACAAGAGTACTACCATCTCTCTTCTCTGCAGTCAGCTGTTCCAAAAAAGCATTCTTTTTTTTCTTTATGATATAGATCTAAATGCTGCTGCTCTGTATGCATAAAAACAACTCCATAAGGAGTTTTGAAATCTATCCTGCCACTTTCCTTGGCCCTGTGCACAAATATATTCAGGCTGCTAAAATGCCTTCCACTCCTCTCTCTGGAGAAAGTGAATTGCTGCTTCCATTATTAGCTCTGAGAAAAACATCAAAACTACATCTAGTCCTGAATGCAGCATCATGTTCACTCACAGGATTGAGCAGCCATGCTCATATTACACTCTCCTGAGCCCCTCATGTTGGCTGTCTATAAACTAGAGGATTTATTTTAAGCAGTCCCTGCTGGTTTTTAAAGCTCTTAATGCCAAGGGACCTGGCTTTTGCAAGACTTCCTCCTTGAGCCTCCTCCCAGTGCATTTCCACAAGCTGACACCACATACCTCTGAGCTGTGCCACTTAGACCCACTTGCAACACCAGAATGAGCTTTACCTCCTGCTGTGATAGCTCAGAGTATGCATTTCACTTCTCTGGACTCTCTGTCTTATCCCATGTGATCAATAGTTTTCTCCATTTGCAGTTGTTCAGTTAATAATGCACCTCAGTATGAAATTAGATCCCCTAGAAGGAATCTCAGGGCTGGGTATCTTGAGCCCTGAGACGCATTAAAAGGGAAGTTAATTTTGGAAGTTTAGTCAATGACCATATTTTATAGTTTACAACAGCACAGTTCCTTTCCTACTGTATGACAATAAGTGGTAAGTATATGTGTGTGTGTATCTATATCTAATCTATATCTATC
>NW_005061862.1:0-1107 GCF_000277835.1 Geospiza fortis
TGTATTTTATTAGGCATTAGAAAGATTTACAGAGCCATCCATATGACATGGATTACAGAACACATCAAGAAATCAAGGATGATTTTTGCTTCTCGACTAAACAAAATATACTTTAAGTAATTGCTATTAACTGGTATTACTTACCAGGAGGCCTATTTTGATAGAACAGAACAAAATAGGAAGGATAAGGAGGATAAAAAAGTAAGTAAAAATAGAGCTGAATTCTATAAAAAAAGGATTAGGGGTTTTTTGGGTTGGTTTTGTTTTTGGTTTTTTTTTGAGTAACATGCAGTTTTAAACTTGATCTAATGTAGAGAGATCAAAGGATGGAGTTTTAATGTTGCTTAGTACTTAGTTTTCACAAAGGAAAAATCAGTGTCCTCTAAAAGCGTTTTAAAGTAATAAAATTGGGCAGAACAAAAGAGGTAAAAGATCAGGAAAATTTTCTTCGCACTTTGAGACAGGAAGTTGTTTAAGGACTGCAAGATCTGGATTTAAATGCTTATTCAACCCTTATTGTTCCTCCTCAAGCAAAAAAACAAAGCAGCATGCCCCATGTAGGGTAAAGCAGAGTAAGTTCCTTAACTTCCAAATCTTCATTTTCTCTCTCCCATCACATGCACAGAACGAGTGAGTCGTAATTAACCCACAAGTTCTTTAAAGCCATAAGCACCAATCCTTTTAATTGCTTAAATGTTAGAAACTTACATTATGTAAATGCAAGGAGGCTTTACTGAAATTTGTTTCGTGATAATCCATCTGTCTTGGCTAAAGGCCAATGTACAGGCAATTGTGGCACACTGAGAGAGCAGAAGAAAGGAGATTTCTCTTTCTTGTTGCACATGACTCAGAGTGATCTCTGGATTTTTACATTCACAATGGCTGCTGGGAATTGGGTACCAGAGAGTTTTTACCATGTGCAGCTCCCATTCACAGAACATGTTCATCACTGCTTGCAAATTGCACTATAAACATGAATATGATTTATTCTTTTAAATCAACCCTTTGCAGCAGCTAACTCTTCAAGCAGAACAAGCTCAACCTGGTGTTTAAAACAAGCATAATGATAGAAAAATGTATTTTCTACCAGCTCCAAAAGTTGAAGAA
>NW_005061863.1:0-1107 GCF_000277835.1 Geospiza fortis
GGTAAAAGTTTGTCTCTCCAATATGTGCTAGACTAAGATACAAGAATTCTGGCTTTGTTTCATGGCTGTGATCTAAACATTATTATGTCACTGTCACCAGAGAGGGGTACCTAACCTTTAACAGACAGAGATTTCCACACATCCTGCATCCACCTTGCCCGTTGTTACATGTTTGAAGCACAGTAACAAACACACAAAGTCCTTTTGAGCTTGGTTAGATCAGAGTTCCTATGTGCTAAAAAAACCTTAGGGGTCCTTTGCTGGAAATTAAGTTTGGCTCATCTGTCCCCAATGTCCCAGGACTATTCTGTGATGCCTCCACCATAAGGGATTCCACAGGGGCCTTGTATTTTAGCTTGCTCAGAGAATAGTCCCCTGCTTTCTATTTTCTCTGTCAGTTCCTATTTCACTAACCATCCTTTTTTCTTCCTCTCTGGGCTTGGACAACCTGTGCAGGTTTGGCAGCAATGGCCCCAGTGGTATCCTGCAGTCCAGGGAGAAGGATGCATTGGAAGTGAAGGATTGAGGGCATGAGCAGTGCCCTCTTTCTGCAGCAGTTATGTTCCACCGAGCCTGGCAGCTCTGTGGGAAGTGGTCCCGTTGGTCCAGCCCTTTCATCCATCTCCTCACCCTGACTGGGTGACTTTTGGTGTGCTGGCACCTTTGATCTGCCACCGGCTCCTGCACTCTTACTTCTACCTGCGGCGCTGGCACCTGAACCCCGTGAGCCGGGAGTTCCTGCAGCAGAACCAGCAGGAGGGCCAGGATGCTCTCCATTACTTTGAGAAGATGCAGATGCCAAACACCTCCGAGGCCTCTGGCAGTGATGCCTTCCTGCCCTTGCTGCTGATCACCATTATCACTGTGCAGAGGCAGAATGATTTCCACTACATCTTGCAAGTGGCCTCCCACTTCCACCGCCTCCTCCAGAAATGTGGGGCGCATTGCCAGAGCCACCGCATGCTCCTCTGTAACGTGGAGTCAGACCCCAGCAGCCATCAGGACATCAGGCTGCTGAGCAGCCTCTTTCCTACGGTCAGTCGTGACAGAACTGGGGAGAATCCTGACCCCAGCCTGAACCAGTTCGAGAAGGAGAAGCAGGACTAT
>NW_005061864.1:0-1107 GCF_000277835.1 Geospiza fortis
ACAACCCTCCTTCTTCTGGTTTCTAATTCCTTTGGTTTATTGAGATGAAGTCATGAGAGATCTCTACCTGGATGTATGGGTCAGTACCCCAGGAAGGGGAAGCTGTGCCAGTGAAGGATGAGGATGGAAAGGGATGAAAATGAATCCTCAGAGTTGAACTTTTTATTTAGTGGGCTTGCACAGACAGACCTGTGTACTCTTTTTAATGACAAAACTTGAGAAGTAGAGATTATAACACTAATTTTATCTGTGGGTAGACAGGGGCCTGCAAAGGTTATATCACTCACACAAGTCACATGTTAAGTCAGCATTAAAACCAAGAATAGAAAGCTGAAGTAATGCCTCTCAGTCCTAGGTTTCTAATGATTAAGCCATATCCTCCCCTTTGGCCTGGTCCACAGCACAGAACACAGTACAAAGTGTACCTCCATGACATTTTGCACATAGATATTTTAAAATGTTTCTGCAAGTCAGACATAATCATTGCATGGATATGCAACTGCTGACACTGAAAAGGAAGCAGGGACAGGTATGCCCAACAGGTAAAATTAACTACATTCAAAAATTTAAAGTATAGGTACTGAAATCACATGCTCCCAAATTGTTGTAATTGAAAAGTGGAAGCTGACTGGAAACCAGTAGAACAAGAAGCTCAATGGAACACTGGAAGCAGACTTGCAGGTCTGCAGGTTAAGCTGGATGAAGATGATGCATCACCTTTAAGGGAAATAACACAATTTTGTACATGATGAGAGGAGTAATTAGCAGCTGAGGTAAAGCCCTAAGGATTATGAAAACCTCAGGCAAGGGAGAATTTAGCAGCAACAGATCAAATCTCAGCTGAAGTATCTACACATGCCTATCTGGCAGCTCATCAGGCAACATTACAACAGCTAATCTAAATGAACTTCAACATTAAATTGTGTTTGTGCAGGCAGAAATCACGTAGTGAAAGAAAGGTGCTGTGACAAGACTTGTGGAAGAGTTCAAAAGAATCTGATTGCAGATTTTCTGATTGCAGAGTGCAACCTGATAACTGGTTGCTAGAAGTGGAGCAGTGGTACCAATTCATCACAGAAGTACAGAAAAAATATCTTTTTTTTTTTT
>NW_005061865.1:0-1107 GCF_000277835.1 Geospiza fortis
TTTTTTTTTAATTTAGAATACAAGGTACAGAAGAAGACCTTCAAAACAGTAGCTACTGAAACATTAAACTGAATGAGTAACTTAAAGATCAAAGGATGGTAACATTCAAATCACAAAGCTCTTCATGACTTTCATCTCTGCAATAAAGCTGCTATACACTGACTTAGAGCTATACTGGGTTTTAGTAGAATCCCCTTGACCAACAACCACCACTCAATAAAAAAAACCAATGACAGAAACAGACAGGGAAAACAGAAATACAATTCATTACAAAAGAATGTAGACACAGTGATTATCTTTAAACTGCAACTTCTTATACTAATATCTTTTTTGTGGTCAGTATGTTTTAGGTAAAGTGGCAAGGATTAAATTTGACGGAGAAACTGAATTAGTTGTGCACCATCAAATAATAAACAAACACCATTAAAATCACTGGGTTTGACATCTCAAGAGTTAAATTAGAGCCAGAGTATTTGGCAGAAATCAAAAGCAGAACTATTCACAGATGAAGTACACCTGGTGAATAAGTTTGCCAGCGTCAAGCCAAAAGACACTTGGAAACTATCCAGTGTTGAGTGCTTCCAAATACACAGTGTACTACTGTACAGTCAACAACACTATTTTGATACTAGCAGGATTCTACTTCTGTGTTAGAAACAATGAGTCACATGTTTACCAGTACTACACTAGATTGGCAGCTTCTACCACACAGAAAGAAACACTGCAGAGATTGCCTTGGTATTTCTATACCCAAAACTACTGAAATCATGGGTTTGGTAGTATTCACATAAGTACATGTGAATACATACTAGAAGTAGATTTTCACCAGGTCATTGATTTTAATACCCAGAAGAGACAATGTGATCACAAAGCTAAGAAGCCCTCCCAGTAATAAACATGTCAAACCACTAACTTGTTGAAGTTTTACAATATTCAGTCTTAATTTAAGAAGGGAAAAAGTTTCTATTACAGTTCCTATGTCTTCCAAAGTTTAATTACTCTCATGCAGATTTTCATTTGCATTCTTATTCTGAATTCATTTGGTTTGAGTTCTCAATAACTGTATCCCAAATTAAAGTATCTTCAACATCAGGCATCTTTTTTTTT
>NW_005061866.1:0-1106 GCF_000277835.1 Geospiza fortis
TTTTTTTCCCCATTTCCATTATGTTTTTCCCCAACTTGCTTTTGAATTCTAGTTAAGGTCTCCCTGTTTTTTCCTCAAGTCTCAATTAAATGCAATTCATGGCTTTCAAAAGGCTTTTTAAAATTATTTTTCCTTTATTTGATGTGGGTTTTTTTGACAGTTCTTGTCTATCAGCTACATGCAGTAAAACACTGTGGAAAGCTGACACAGATCATCATTGCCTAACTTAGACATTTAGCAATTAAATTGTCTCCATTTTGAAGTACATCTAAATGATGTTTTCTGTGTTGAAACTGGAATTAGGAAGTTTGTGCTGTGTTTTCAGGTAATTTAATGCTCTGTCTAAAATACAGCAAATGTCAGTAATTGTTAGTATCACAATTGTTCCAGTTAAAAGGAAATAAATAAGCTCAAGTTCTGAAGGTGTCATAAAAGTCAAATCCTCTAATTTTCATCTGTTGAGTTTTAAGATGTGCATTTATAGATTCAGTTCAAAGGAGCCAGGAGTGCAGTTCCATAATGGATAGAAACATCAAATTACTGTCCTTTCCCTGTATTTAATCTTGTTTACATGTGTGATGCTGTATGCATTTGCAAGAAAGGTTAGGAGGAGAGAGCACCTTTTCTACTCTGAGCCCCATTTAATTTTAAATGGGAAGAAATGTCACAGAATTAGTCTGTATGATTTGTTGGAAGGTATACATCTGCATTCATTGTATCATGATTTTCTTCTTAATATTGAGGGTGTCTTTTACTTAGATGAAATCTAGACAAGTGCTTTTTCTAGCTTGGTGCCATTTTAATTAATTGAACAGTCTTGAGAGAATGGCATGTGTTGTACAGATCACTTTTATGAAAGTTTTCTCTCATTATATAGCCAGTAGAATTGAGAGTTTAAATAGAATTACAGGCATTTGATGTAAGCATGCTAAGGAGTTAATTTTATGTTTAAGCCTTCTGAAATTTTTTTGTAACCAGATACCTAATACTGTGTGTGTAAAGCTGCTTTCTGTCATAGCAAGGTTGAGATCCTGGAGGAAAGGCTGCTGCTCTGAGGATAAATATAGGTGAAAAGAGGGTGGGAAGAGTGTGGCCAGCAGGTTGAG
>NW_005061867.1:0-1106 GCF_000277835.1 Geospiza fortis
ATGATAAAGTTTCTTTGTGGTATCATTTGGTCTCTCTTCTCTCTCTTCCCAATGTTCTTGAAGTAGAAAGCATTTGAAAATGAGGAGGTGCCAAAACCTGTTCCCCACTACTTGTACACCCAGCCAACAGGTTTCTCTGTAAGGAAAAATGAGTATATTTGAGCATTCTGGTGATGTCAGTGCCCATTTCTGCAACTCTGACCCAGACCCACCTTCTTCTGAAGGAAAAGTGGTTTGCTCAAGGCCTGAGGGTATCAGGGAAGACTCAGGTTGGATGCTTTGGTAACCTCCACTTGTACATGTGCAGAATTGCCAAAGTGTGCACAGCTTTGAAGAAAGAAATTTGCTCCCTAAACCCTTTAAAAATGCTTTTCAAAGGTGTTGGGACTCAATTTTTCTCCATGGGACAAAGAGACTTTTTTCAGGTGCCCATTCCACATCTCAATGGATCCTTACCAAAGGGAGTGCCAAGACAGGTACACAAAAACCAGAGGTTTACACTTAGTACCTGAGCAGGAAGGATGGGAAGTTGCAGAATGTTTCAAGAACCCTGTTCTAAAGCTTTAAGTGTCTTCTGACACACCAGACTCAGGGCAAGATCTCAATGGGGCTTTCTGACATTTTACCCTAAAACCACATGAGAAAAATGCAACATGTTTCCTCAAACCATTGTTTAAGCATTGCAAAATGGCCTTCCAGTCACAGAATTGGGGTGTTTAAGTTGAAAGGTGCTAACTGGTCCTGCAAAGGCTGATTTACTTTCTATTTCTCTAAGTGATGTCCCAGCTCTTGGGCACAGGTCAATGAGCTGCACATGATGGTCACAGGGCAGGAGGCACATCAGGTGAGGGTGGCTCTCACCCCCACCTTCTGACATTTTGCTGTGTGTTCTATCCCTTTGCAGTCTGTGGGAATGTGGGTGGGTTTAAAAAAAAAGTATTTTCTGTGATCCTTTCATCATGGGATCCTTTTAAATAAAGGTGCACTGTTTTCTGAGGTTGGAGATGTGTGAAACCACCCAGTTACTGCTTGTCTCTGAGATTTGCTTTGACCTGTGCAAAGCTGGGTCAAAATCAAGTCAGAGCCTAAAAAGAAGATTTTGTAAC
>NW_005061868.1:0-1106 GCF_000277835.1 Geospiza fortis
ACAAACAAACAAGCAAACAAACAAATATTGAGCCTTTTTACACAGCTCAGACACAGAATAAAAAAGCCAACAATCTGATATTTTCTGGAAGTCAGAAGTCAGATATATGCCATGTTTCATGGAGATTCTGCATCCAAGTACATGTTATTACCTACATAAAAAGAACATTAACACACAGAACTGAGCTCAAAGCATATTGGCATTTTAGGCACTTTGCCAATGACCAAGAAGTTAAGAAAACAGAAGGAAAAAAATCACATTAATAATATTTTACTAGAATTCTATGAAAAAAAGATCCTGAAAGCAGTGAATCCACAATGATATAGGCTCTCAGAAATCAAGAATGTACGAAGCCAATAATGTAAAAATGGAAAATAATGACTTAGCTGTGTAAATTATTGAAATCATTTTAGTAAGCCAGATGAACAATCAATGGCACACTACAGAAAGTCTCTCTAGTAATATATATGGTTGCTTAAAGATCAGTCAAAAAGAGCAGAGCAAAAGCAGGTCAAAGCAATTATGAGAATTATCTCTCTGCTGTCACATACTACAAGTTCATCTACACTCAGGATCTTAAAAGAGGTACAGAATCCTAAGGACATTGTGGTGAGAGAATTGTTTGTATGTTATAGTGGTATTTAAGTACTGATTATGCCTATTAAAATCTACAAAAGGTAATGTAAAGCTATAAATCTAATACATTTTGTGAATGTATTTCCTGAAAATATAGCACAATTGAGGGAATAATAGTTAATTTGATAGAAGCTATTCTCTAAAACTTCCTGAAATCTGATTCCTTCTGTTTGGTTCCGTGAGGGAACAACCATTGCCCACTGCTCCACCACACTTCTATGGAGTGGGATGACAAACATGGTCACTTTGCTCTACAGAAGTCTACACAGCCTGGTTTACAAACAGCCCTCAAGCTGCAGAACATGAATCCCTTTTGTGTTGATTTTGATGAACACCCTCACCTATATATAACTTTTAATATATTTTTTTCTCTTTTCATTATAATTATAAATGGCTGTAAAGGTGTGTAGGTGTTCTTTGAAGTACTCTGTCGCTGCACTATTCTTTTTGACTTATTACTACATTTACTA
>NW_005061869.1:0-1106 GCF_000277835.1 Geospiza fortis
AGAAGGGAGCAAACTACACAAAGATATTACTGAATTCAAACAACATGAAAGAGCTATTAAACCAAATTATCCTCCCTCTTTGAAACCACTTTATCTTTTTTTCTAGTCTAATAAAAAATATTATACTGCAATTGAATAAAATTACTAAAAACATCTCATGGAACTATTAATACATACATTCAAAACCAAAAGCTGTCCCAGAAATGCAAACACTACAACTAAAAACTTAAAATGCCACTGAACTTGTTTCCATTATACAAGTCAACCATGACCAATACTCTTTAGAGACTTGCTATAGTCTTTCAATGCTTCCTTAAGGTCTGCTGCAAAACCTGTTAAAGCAGTAGAAAGTCATGTTTGGAAAAGGCCTTGATTTACAAACTTTTACTGTGAGAAACAAATCTGGGAGTGCTGAGCCATTCCAATCTGCTTAGAATTTTTATATCAGGGAACATCAAAAAACTTAATTCCCATACAAAGAGGTAGCATCAATATATCTGATTCTTTTTACAGAATAGTAACATTTCCTATTTTTCTGCATCGTATTTGGAAGATACTTTCTGGTACTTAAATAAATTTCTTGTAGCTTGTACATGCTATTCAGTTTGCCTGTCTGGTGAAATTTATGGCACTTGTTATTAACTGTAAGAGCAGCTTGTAAACCCTGGAGGAAGAAATGGAAATAGTATCCCTAAATATCATAAGCTGTAAAAAAATCTGTGCTTTTCTAATCACAGAATATTTGAGTATCTGTACACTACAAGTGAAACAGAAGTAGTGACTCTGGGAATGTGCATCCTTATCCCTTGGACAAAGAAAGCTTTATGTTAGACTGTAGGATTAAAGGCCAATCACAGTGAACACAGAGACTGAGCAAGGAGAGAACATTTAGATAGAAAATATAACTACAATATTGCACTATAATTAAATATAGTGAGGAATAGAGTCTTTCCCCTACAGCAATACATTAATTGAAACTGTCAGATTTTTGATATTTTTTTATAATATTGGAGTAGGCAGAATTTGATGAACTGATCTAATTGAAATAGCAAAATATAATGTCATTCTAGCTGAAAATTTGAGCTGGGGTTGTTCAGCCTGGAGAA
>NW_005061870.1:0-1106 GCF_000277835.1 Geospiza fortis
ACATTGGGGACATTGGGGGTGAGGGACATTGGGGACATCGGTGAGGACGGTGGTGTGGAGACGTCGGGGGTGACATCAGTGTGAGGGACACTGGGGACATTGTGGGACCTTGGGGACATTGGGGACAATGTGGGAGCCTGGGGACAATGTGGGAGTGGGGGACACTGGGGACATCAAGGGTGACGTCAGGGTGAGGGACACTGGGGACATCAGGGGACATTGGGGGTGAGGGACCTTGGGGACAATGTGGGACACTGGGGACAATTTAGGGGGACACTGGGGACAATGTGGGGGGACATTGGGGTGAGGGACACTGGGGACATCAGGGGACATTGGGAGTGGGGGACCTTGGGGACAGTGTGGGGGGACGTTCGTGTGAGGGACCGTGGGGACAATGTGGGACACTGGGGACAATGTGGGGGGACATTGGTGTGAGGGACACTGGGGACATCAGGGGACATTGGGGGTGAGGGATCTTGGGGACGACGTGGGACCTTGGGGACATTGAGGCTGTGGAACCTTGGTGACAATGGGGGGGACCTTGGGGACATCGTGGTGAGCTGGGGACCTTGGGGACATCGGGGACACCTTGTGGACATTGTGGGGGGTTGGGAACCTTGGGGACAGCATGGGACAATTGGGGACAGTGGGGACAATGTGGGGGACATCAGGGGTGAGGGACGCTGGGGGCAACGTGGGACCTTGGGGACATTGGGGACAATTGGGGGGACCTTGGGGACACTGGGGGACACTGGGGACATTGGGGGACACTGGAGGTTGGGTCTTTGGGGACATTGGGGGATATTGGGGGTGAGGAACCTTGGGGACCTTGGGGACATTGTGGGGTTGAGGACCTTGGGGACATTGGGGACAACATGGGGTGACATCGGTGTGAGGGGCGTTGGAGACATTGGGGGTTGGGGACCTTGGGGACATCATGGGACCTTGGGGACATTGGGGACAGCATGGGGTGACATCAGGGGACTGGGGACATTGTGTGGACATCAGAGTGAGGGACCTTGGGGACATCAGTGGCTTGGTGACAACAACAGGAGGACGCTCACGCTCAGGGTGACACCGGGAGGGGACAACGGTGGCACCGCTGG
>NW_005061871.1:0-1106 GCF_000277835.1 Geospiza fortis
TCAACAATGGCTCTTAATGAATTACACATGTAAAAAATGGTGTTTAATTAATCACACCCATCGAAAATGGTTTTTAATTAATTACACCCAGCGAAAATGGGTTTTTAATTAATTACACCCAGCGAAAATGGGTTTTTAATTAATTACACCTATCAAAAATTATTCTTAATTATTTACAGCAATATAAAATTGCGCATAATTAATTACAACCATCAACAATGGCTCTTAATGAATTACACCCATCAACAACAGCTCTTAATTAATTACACCTATCGAAAATGGCTCTTAATGAATTACACCCATCCAAAATGGCGCCTAATTAATTACACCCATCAAAAATGGTTCTTAATTAATTACACTCATCAACAATGGCTCTTAATGGATTACACCCATCAACACCGGCGTTTGATTAATTACACCCGTAAAAAATGGCGTTTAATTAATTACAGCCATCGAAAATGGGTTTTTAATTAATTAAACCCATCGAAAATGGGTTTTTAATTAATTACACCTATCAAAAATGGTTCTTAATTATTTACAGTAATATAAAATGGCGCATAATTAATTACACCCATCGAAAATGGCTCTTAATGAATTACACCCATCGCAAGTGGCTCTTAATTAATTACACCTATCAAAAATGGTTCTTAATTATTTACAGTAATGGAAAATTGCGCATAATTAATTACACCCATCAAAAATGGTTCTTAATTATTTACAGTAATGGAAAATTGCGCATAATTAATTACACCCATCAAAAATGGTTCTTAATTATTTACAGTAATGGAAAATGGCGCATAATTAATTACACCCATCAACAATGGCTCTTAATGAACTACACCCATCCAAAATGGCGCCTAATTAATTACACCCATAGAAAATGGCTCTTGATTAATTACACCCATCAACAGGGGCGTTTAATTAATTACACCCATTAAAATGGCTCTTAATGAATTACACCCCTCGAAAATGGTTTTTAATTAATCACACCTATCAAAACCGGCTCTTAATTATTTACAGCCATCGAAAAATGCGCATAATTAATTACACCCATTAACAATGGCGGTTCATTAATTACACCCAATCAACCCCCCCGCGGGGGGACA
>NW_005061872.1:0-1106 GCF_000277835.1 Geospiza fortis
AAAATATTTATTCTCTACTTCCCATC
Organism: Geospiza fortis; assembly: GCF_000277835.1. Lineage (NCBI taxonomy): Eukaryota > Metazoa > Chordata > Aves > Passeriformes > Thraupidae > Geospiza > Geospiza fortis. Next base: position 27 of record NW_005061872.1, read on the forward strand.
AACAGGTGTTGTCAAATCACTTCCTGTGAAGTAGGAACCACATCATGGTCATTGTTCTGGCTTTCTTATGGAATTGTGAGGAATTTTTCAATTAACTCAAATGTCTGTCATTTGGCACCTGGGGATGGGGAGAGTTTGTTTTCCTAAAGAAATGCTTGTTCATGATGGTTGCAAATGGTAAGAGATTCTACATCTTGGCTCAGGAGTTGGAGTCAGGGAAAATAGCATTTATTTATTTCTTTGTTTGTTTTTGATTCATGGAATTAATTGGCAACTTCCGACGTTTTGGCCACAGGCTTTTATGAATCTCACCTAACTGCTTCCTTTTTCAGCTTTAGGCTGCATTACAAAGCTCTTATCCATTTGTGCAGTAGCAGTGGTTGCACTGTCATCTTTAGTGAGGCTTTGTTCACACAAATAGTATTTTGCTACTGATGTTGTGCAGTTCCTAGGAAATAAGTGGGTTCAAATTCACAAGATCAGACAGGGAAATCAACATGGGAAAGATGAAAGGCACCTGCCATCATTCTAAGGGGTGCTCAGCAAACTAATCTGAAGCTGGGTGTCTGTATGATTTTGATGGTTGTATTTACTACAGAGTATTCCAACATTTAGGACTTGTATGAAGCTGACAATTCCACCTGCCTGAGTAATCTCTGACTACTGTGATAGGATATATTTTGTTTGTGTTCTCACTATTAATCACCAAAGCAGCATATATTCTTCTATATGATTCAAAATTGCAAAACAAGAGGTAATAAAATCACTAAGATGAGACTGTGGGTCATTTCCAGAAGTGAGTTACATCATACATGAAAAATTCTAAATTGAGAGCTTCTGCTCAAGCCTTCTTCCATGCACCAGAAAGCAGAGGGTTCTAATGCAGCAACAGTAGCTGGAGAAAATGTGTGATAGAGCAATGCACTCTGTACAAGTAATAATAGCTGCATGGTATTTCAACAAAGCATATGTCAACCTTTTCAAGATGTGTATCCTTTCCAAGGGACAGAAATATAATTATGTCAAGCATTAATCTGCAGTCTGAAGATTTTATTAAAAGTAAGCTGCTGAAAAAAAAAA
>NW_005061873.1:0-1106 GCF_000277835.1 Geospiza fortis
AAAAAAAATGCTGAGCTTGCTGAGCATGGGATGACAGATGCCTTTTCTTCTGAAATACCAATATTACATTCCTGACTCAGGCTCCCCTTGGGCTGTGAACTGATGCAGAGGAATGTGCCCATGTCTGTAGCCCCCACCACCATCAAAAGTGGGATTCCCCTCTTAATAGTCAGGTTGTGATATTGGCATTAAACTTTGGTGATGGCACAGCATTAACCAGTTCATGTGTGATCCCAACAGTGAATAGAAAAAGGTTCAGACTGAGAAGCAAGCTCAGGGCAGAAATTTTGTGTCTGCTGCAAGAAAGCAAATATAGAAGAAGGAGCAGATCCAGGTGAGGGGGAAAGCGAGAATAAAGAGAAAGGAGAATAAAGAAGGCAAGAAAATGCAGTATCCTCAAAATGGATTGACGCAAAAACCTTGAGCTCATGTCTTACCACACATTTTCTGGTGAAGGACACATTCTCCCACTGCTACTAACCACTGGCCAACAGTGGTGATTACTCTGTCTGCAATATGAGATGGAGACACCTTCCTTTATCCTTTAGCCAGGATGTTAAATGTAAAATCTGATCTTTTTCCACAGGCAAACATGATGCTCCTTGACCAGACAATGATAGAAATAGTTTTCAATAATTTCCTAGACTAAACCACATCTATACTCTTTGGAAATTCCTGCAAATTCAACCTCCGCCCTTCTCCCTCCAGGCTTCAAGTTCCTGTCTAAATCAACTGCAGAAATGGAGTTTTCTCTCTGCCCACGAGCAGCTGAGACAGGCTTTGCAATAAGGCTGAGAGGAGAGTAGACCTCTATTAAGAGAGGTGGCAGCAAAGAACAACAGAGTGATTAAATGCAAAATTGAAATCATAATGGAAATTGGGGCACTGAAAAGAAATTTTAATTAAGTAAGCAACTGCAAATCAAACAAATGTATTCATTATTTAATCAACTAGTGAGTGCAGAAATCTCAGGCTAATCAGGAAAGTCTCGGGGAACAGATAAAGAAACAAATCAAGAAACCAATTTAAAAGCCATAAGAAAATAGCACACATCCTCACTACAAAAGACTGTTTGTCTGAGAAACAGAAGGGAAGCTTCTTTTTTT
>NW_005061874.1:0-1106 GCF_000277835.1 Geospiza fortis
ATTTTACCCTTCAGATCTATGGGATAAGGCTTCATGAACCACTAGTATTTAGAAATTGCTGACCTAGAACATTTGCCAAAAGTCACAGACCACTTAATACTCTGCAATTTTATGACATCTTGTGAGTCAAGTAGTATTTTACAATTCCTGAAGCTATTACCCAGCTTTGCAGGAAGAGAGGTATTTTGAAACCTAAGATACTAAATGATGGTACACAATGGGCTATTCCTGTCATAAAACTTTAATAGAGTCCTGTAACCAGTCTCTATTGCATGGATTTGATGAGTGACATTTTAAGTATATATTATTTCTGTGTCAGTATCTTTCATAAGCCACAAGTAAATATATGATTGTGCCAAAGACAGTCCTTGTTCCAAGTAGAACCATCTCAACAGCCAACGTGGAGGAGATGAGAAGCTAAATAATCCTTCCAAAGGGAGGGGAAACTAAGAGTAATTAAGTGACCTGATGAAAGATTATAGAAGATAGGCACATCTAAATTTCAGCTCCAAGTGGTATCCTGTAGTTTAGTGAAATGTTCAGGCTTCCTTTGTTGCTAAGTGAAAATAAATTATCAGGTAAACTGGTGAAAGGCCATTATTGATCAGATAGATTTATGATCCCTGTTACCCCATGCATCTCTAACTGAAGGGATGATCCAGGTTCAGATGAGGTGGACAGGGATATGTTCCAGTGTAACTTTTCTTGTTTGATGTTTAATGTCATACTCTTCACTTTCTCACCTAAGTGCAGATGTGTAGCACAGAGTATTCAGTCTTGATAAAAGCAGGTGATAATGGAGATCTGGTTCTGTTCTAGTTAACAGTCATTTATAACACTGTTGAGAGGCTATCAAGAGACAATTCCTTAACTACATGCAGTGCCAAAATGCAGCTGGGCTGCAGTGGAATCCTGGTGCCCAGGCAGCAGTGCTGAGTGCCCACACATGGTTGACAACATGAACACGTGCACTTTGTGTCTTTCTTGGATCAGCTGCTGTTTGATATCAAGCCTTCTAAAGTGCTGCTGTAGAACCAGTTCAAACAGCCCCACTCTCAGCAGATTTTCCCTCTGGCCTTATCCCTGCAGCAGGTGAGTCTGATTTT
>NW_005061875.1:0-1106 GCF_000277835.1 Geospiza fortis
GGTTTTTTTTTCCATTCTAATTAGATTTAGAATGAAAAGCTCTTAGATTAAGCTCTTAGACTAAGAGATTTTCAGGTAAACTTTGTTTTTCTATGAATATATCCTAGTATAGCCCTCATGTCTTCTAGGACATCAAGAGTTGCTATTTGTTTACAAAAGGGTAACTAAGTATTGGGGTCCAAATCCAGGTCCAGTGTATATGGTTTCTTATGTAAAATTTCTTTTTATTGTTTAGGGATTCTTTCAAACAGAGACCTTTTGATTTCTTGTGATTTTTTTTTCCACAGTGTAGTTCAGACAAAGCAACCTTTTTTATCTAGCAACTGCTTCAAATCTAAAACCATGGTTATATAAATAGTTGCTGAGTCTGACTCTCTGTTGTTCCATTAAGCACCAGCATAGCTCATCTTTCCTTAGACAATGGAAATATGCAGACTGTGAAAGTGCAGTTGTTTGCAATCAGAGTAATGTAGCTGCTTCATAAATATAGTTATCTCACACTACTGGAGAACAGGCAAATGAGATCAAGATCAGAATAAAACTGTTATTCCTGGATTCAAGTAATGAATAAATGAATGTCTGTATATGCTATTCACTGTGATCCTTGAATGTACATTGGGATACTCTCTGATGAGCATGAGAGAGCAAAGCATGTCTGCTTAATTTTTAATCTCATCTACAGGTTAGTCCTTGTAAAATAACAATTATCAAGTCAGATTCTCTGAAAGAATGAACTTGTCAAACTCACATGCATTATCTTCTGTGGCAATTGATGTCACTATGATAATGCCATGCCAACAGTGCTTAAGCTAGGAGTTTGTCAGTTACCCCATGATAAACTCTAGCATTTGAGGGATTTCTTTCATCCCAGTTCATCAAATCCCACAGGTCTGACATTCAGTATGCAGTCCTTGGGGTTTCAAATGTTCTTTTGCTCTTGATTTATGCTAACAATAGAATATTTGAAAGAATGAAGACTAAGTGTCATCATAGTGCCTAAGTGACTCTGATTAAACAGATTCCAGAAATTGGCTGTGGACAGCTGCATGGAAGTAGGAAGTTTGGATGACTGTGCTGATTTCAGCTGGTGTTGAGTTAATTTTCTT
>NW_005061876.1:0-1105 GCF_000277835.1 Geospiza fortis
AAAGGTTTGTAACTGCTGGCTCATTGCCCTTCTCTTCCCCAGCTGGTGGGTTTGATTTGACTCTTTGCTGGTTGTTCATTGATGTGGAGCCTCCCAGAAACCCACTGACAGCAAAAGGTGTCAGTGATGAAAGAACTTGTTTCTAAAGTATCTAATTTGCTTGAAATGTTACTCTAGAATGGGTGACTGAAAACAGAACAGTAGTTCTCTTCCACTTTTGCCCATGTAGGACAAGTTTCTTTTTGATGTCCTTTAATTCTGACGCCCTGTAATTCAGCATGAATTTTGCTACTGATTTCAGTAGGGGCCAGGATCCATCAAGGCTCTGACAGAGGAATTGTTGTATGCTGTTTGTGAAGAAATATCCATGCTTATGAAGAAAAATCTTTCCTAAAATGTTTCTGAAGTTCTAAGAGTTTGTGTGCAGTTTGTGAAACCTGTCATGGTGTGACAGACAGGGAGAGGAGAGTATTGGTGTATCAAGAAGTGCAGCTGCTATTCTGCACACTCTGAAGGAGCAATATTTAATTGAACCTCAGTTTGGGATTCAAAAAGAATAAATGGGAGATTTCAAAAATATGTCATGTAATTACCCAGATAAAGCCCGTGTTTCTGACATGGCAGCACTCCATCCTCATTGAGAGGACTTTTTCTTGCCTTTTTTCCCAGGCTGCAAAGAATGTTTTAAGTGTTCCCAATAAGGAATCTGCGAGCAAGCAGAATGAGGTGGAGAAATTTGAAGTTCGAGAGCAAAATAAAAGCAAAACAGAAGCCAAATGGAAATACAAGGTGATGTCTCCTGTTAAATTCTGCCACATGATGATAAGCCAAGGGTCGGGAAATGCTTGTGGCTCTGCCTAAGCGGAGAGAATGAGGCACCAATTTTTGGTTCCCAAAGAAAAGAAAATTAAGAAGAAATAATCAATTAATCCCAATTAAAAGAAGAGGGGGTGGATGGATTCTTCAAAAGCAAGTGCTGAATTGTCCATTTGTCCATAGTGACACCAGACTGTTAAGAGTGAGATGGTTCAGTGTGATCCTTGTTCTGACATAGTCCTACTAGTTTAAGTTTGAAATCAATAACTAATGAGAAAGCAATAACTAA
>NW_005061877.1:0-1105 GCF_000277835.1 Geospiza fortis
TTTTTTTTTCCTACCTGTACTGTCACTTTACTATCCTTACTCTTCTCCACTGGGAAAAACCCACTGGAATCGTATCAGCCAAGTATCAGACCTGTTTCACTATTTCCCTCACTGTTTCATGCATTTAAACTATGGTATGTGAGGCTGAAATAACAGTGGTTGTGCCAAACAAAAGACATGGAGTAAACAGAGTACTGGGTAAAGGGAATTTCCTCCATGAATATGAGGATGGCTCTCTCGTTTTATTTGTGAATGTTACTGGTGTCTTTCTTCAGTCCTGTTTCTTATCCTTCATTTCAAGATCCAGAGAAAATTAGCAAGAAGCTTTCAAAGTTTCATCTTGAAAAACACTTGTGTCTTTCCTATGGAAAAACACAACAACATTTAACATATGACAAATAACAGGCGCAAGAAATGTCTGTCTAAACAGAATGACAACTGCTGAGTAAAAGTCTGAAGAAACTGAGTTTGGACATATTTACAGCAGACTACTCCATCCCACTGGTATTAGCTTGCAGTATGAAACACCTTTATTTTGGAAACCATTTTGTGGTTTGATGCAATTGTCTGCTTATAGAATCCAGGAAAAATTCCACATGCTACACCCTGTAGACCCTTTCTGAGAAATGTAATAATGTTTCCTCATATAGGGAGGAAGAGATGTGATGACCTAAGGCATGTATTGTTGAAAACAAGGGTGTGGTTTTTCCAGTACTGTCCATCTGGTGTCTTTCATAACGCAGTGTTAATCTAACTAAGTTTTTAGGAGACCAGAAGCAAAAGCAATAATAAAAAGAAGCAAAAACTTCTTCAGGAACTGCAATAATGAAACCCTTTAACCAATTTTGTTCTGAACATGGTAAGATTGTAATAGATGGCTGATAGCTAACACTCAGGAGTGTCAAAGAAAGCAAACAGATGATGAAAATAGAGAAAAATGTTTATGCGGAGTTCAAGACATTGAGACTGAAGAAGACATAGATCAAAGGACTACAGAGAGCTGCACAAACCTATGCTTTGAAAATCATCTTGCAAACCACTTGTAAAAAAATACATATTTTGTAGTAGTCTGGATTTCAGTAATAAGACGGAATAAATCGCTTTG
>NW_005061878.1:0-1105 GCF_000277835.1 Geospiza fortis
TGTGGCACTCAGGGACATGGTTTAGTGTTGGACTAGTGGCAGAGTCAGGTTAACTGTAGCTGTTCTTCCAATGACCAAACACCAAAACAAAGCATAACCCACAAGCTGAAAGGTAAGGGAACAAAACCCTCTGGACTAAGACTGACTCACACTGGGAGAAAGCAGGTTCATCGTCACAACTGTGTGTGACACTTCTCTAAGAATATCTTGCAAAGGGAAGACAAGGCAGCATGGGGAACATGTCCCAGATAGCACAAGGAACACAAAACACTGCAGGAGCTCCAAGTCCCAGCCTTTATGCTTATTCAGAGCATTTCTGAGGCTTGCATACTATTGGATCTCCAATGCCATACCCCAACAAACAACACACAAGCCAGTTATGTTTTGGGCTGTTCACACACACCTGCAGGTACTCCTCACACCCTCTCACAGTACAAACATCACCTAAATATGCTGACATTATCAGAGTCCTTCCCTCTGAGCAGCTGTTTCCCAGAACTCTGTATTTATGTTGAAACAGCAGGCACCAAAGCCATTTGAGTCTATTGGGGCAGCAGGCACAGAGAATAGCTTTACACTTAGAAAGGACAACTTCCTACCCTACAGTTCCAGGGCAAGTTTTTGTCTTCTGTCACATGCACACGTAGTGCCCTGAAGGAAGAGTTCAGTAGGTCCATACAAGCACTGTCAGGCAGGAAACACAATCCTGCCAGTGCTCAACCATCTCAGTACAGCTATTTCCTTTTTGCCATTTGCAGCACAGTAACTCTCACACACCACTTTTGAGCATTTACACCAGAGTTAGGCTTCTAGAGAAAAACATCTGTCCAGTCTTAAAATTGATTTAAGAGTGACATGCACAAGCATTTTAGAGATGAACCACCCATCAAATGAGGTACAGCTGAGGAGTTTTCAGAGCGTTAACGCCTACTATGATCCCATAATCATTTATGTAAACTAAAGAGAGATGGGAATTTTCTCTTTCCTACAGGAAGGGTTAAAATCCCAAGTGACAAATCCCTTAAATTAAAAATCCCTTAAAAAATAAGTGCTGGGGTTGGGAGGGAGGAAAGGCATGATTTAATGATACAGCTGGCAGAACAAA
>NW_005061879.1:0-1105 GCF_000277835.1 Geospiza fortis
CATAAAATACCCATTTTTCACACTCACCCTTATATCACTTTCCTTCAGTGCAAGCTCAGTTCCATCTTTGTACTTGACAGTGTAAAGATGAGCCACATCATCGTAGCTGGTCACCTGCACCTCGTAGTACAGGACGCTGCCCGGCCAGCGGCCCATCACCACCTCGCCATCAGCAAACTTCCGGCTGGGCATTTTCCAAACACAGTCCCTGCAAAATAAATCACTCAGTGCACATGGCAGCCACACAGCAGGCTTCATTCTCCCCTTCTCTCTGTCTGTATGATGTAACTGAAAAGGGGACACTTTCACTTTAAATAGGGAAAAGTGTGTGTCATAAGAAGGCAGCATGGAACTCTTAAAATAGAGAGAAGATTGAAGGTGCACATTCTGGAAAAACATTCAGATGTATTAAACTAGTACTGAACTACAATATACCATCTCCATCATCAGGCAAAGCACATCTTTGACCAAAATTACGTAATGAAGTTCATCTTATCTAGAGAGAAATGCAAATTACATGGTACTGAAGTGTCCTCTAACCCTTGTTTCCTGTGGCTCTACAGAAATGACAGAAGCAATGATTTTTAAACATTAAACATCCCCAATCATTCAACACTTACAGCCACATTAAGTCTTTCTTCAATTTATTATGCCAAACACTCCAAAGTTAGGAAACTTCAGAATTTAAGCTCCTGTCTGGGTTGAATCTTTTTTTATTTTCCACCTCTTTAACAAAAGGGCATAATGCCTTTTCCAGGACTCCGTGGGAAAACAAAGCTCAGCATCAGAGCAATCCCACAGCAACCTGAAAAATGAAATTCTATCCTCCATTGCATCATCAGGTTTTTATTTGCTATTAACAAAACCTGGTGTGACTACTACCCTTGGGTCACCCCACCAGGTGCTGGGAAAAACCACAACTACAACTCAGAGGAAGTTGTTTTTAAGCATAAAACACTGTAGAACTGCTTGTATAGTGCTTTGTGTTATGTCACTGCCTTCTGAAAACAGATATCCGAAGCAGAATATACTTTTGATCTCAATGTATCAAGTGAGACTACTTTAAAAGTCTAAGGTAAAATATACACTAAATAACTAAGGTAAA
>NW_005061880.1:0-1105 GCF_000277835.1 Geospiza fortis
ATTGCTTCAGTCTTTGGCTGATTTTGTCTTTCCTAAGTGTATTTCTTGCCTCTTTCCCCCACTCTCCATGCAAGTAATGAGTCTTGAGACATTCGTGAGAGGAAACTGCTAGAAAAAAAGGAATGTGGAGTTCACATCTCAGTTTATGGTGATCAGAACAAAATAAACATGTCCAACTCTAACAATCTGACAGGCAGAGGTCACTCTACAGCAGTGGTCAATAGGACATCATGTACCTTGCCCATAGCTTAAAAAGCCATAAAAACACACATGATCACTTGATGTTATCAACTGCCCCACTACTGAATGGCATGCACTGAGAGCAATATTGGACAGGTTGTGGAATGCAGATGGCTATCCAAAACTACCAAAACTGAAAGGGAAGCTCAACAGGAATTAAAACACGTTTTATTTATACATCCCCTTTCCCATCCTTCCTACTGTCAGATACTCTTTTCTAAGATCTAGGAGTGTCCCTACCATCACAGTGTTCTCTAGGAAGTGATAAATATCTTCCCTAGACTGCTGCCTTCCAAATCCACTCAAAACTAGGGTCTGTGGCCTGCTGTGATTCTCTGCCCCTTGACAAAAACCAGAAAACTAAAAGTTAAAATGGTTCCCACCAGCACTGTTGACAGCACAAGCCAGTAATAGCCAGTTTAACCATGAATCAGAATCTCTGTCATCAGAAATTAAAAATACTGCAGTCACATACCCTGATGCTTGGTGGTGAAAAAAAGGCACACATGCATTTGTCACTGGAATTGCTATGGAAACCTTTATCATGTACCAGGCACTGGGAAATTTCAGGCTGTTACAACATCACATCCATGGCCATGCCACACAAAGGAAAACAAGAATCTCATGAAAACAAGTATCAATCATTAACACTTTGTCCATTTTTAATGCAGACTTGGACAGCTGCCAAAGAGAAAGAAGAAGCATCTGTGAGGCTGCTGTATGTCAAAGTCCCACACACAGAGTGCTCATGTGTGCTGACATGAGAGACAAAGTATGTTGTGCTAGAGATGGGCCAGGGAAAGGATACTGCCCCAAAGAAGGAAACAGTCGACTGGCTGAGACCAAGTCAAGCAAAACACCACCC
>NW_005061881.1:0-1105 GCF_000277835.1 Geospiza fortis
ATGGTTTGGGTTGGAAAGGATCTTAGAAATTATTTTGTTCTTTCCCCCTGCCATGGGCAGGAAACTTTAAGTCATTAACCATGTCTAAATGTAGGATGTTTTAATACAGGATGATTTAATGTAGGATAATATATTTTAATTAATATAAATTAATATATTTTTTTGTATTTGTGATTATATTTTAAGGTCATCTACAGTGAAGGCACTAAATGTAAGATGCAACTTGAACAATAATGTCAAAATTATAATGCTAGAGTAAAAATGGCCTATAAAATATTTACGGACTATATTTATAAGCAAAGTAATTATCATGTTAAGTAATATGTTAAATAATATTAATATATTAAAATCTTAAATAATGCATTAAATAATACAATAATTAACATTAAATATGTTAAATAATGAATTAAAATAATGTTGTAAAACCACAGAGAGCTCTTCATGGCCCAGAGACATATTTCAGTTAATGGAAAAGCTGTATCTGATTACATTCAGGTAATTCTGCCTTGCAAACCAATAATAAAAATTGTTTTAGGGAGGCATTATCAAGCATTAAGAGAAATAAAGACAAAATGCTGACAGGACAATCCAGCTGGACTATTCCATTCAAACCCTTAAGTTCAAAACAGTGAACTGAGAAATCATGGAAGTTATTACTTTGCAAAAAGCCCAAAAGCTTTGAGAAAAATGAATTCAAAGCAGAAGAAAAATGAGCCTTAATTTGTCAGGAGAGTTTTAAGTGTGCAAGGGTTTTGATGTCTTGCTGTAGAAAATCCCAGGAAAATACGGCTTGACTTCTACAACAGGGATGGAAGTACTCCACAAAGTTTTAGGAATATATTAACATGTCCTACTTTTGCTGTTTAGTTTTCAGTGTCATATTCAGGACTGGGCTGGAGTTTGCAGGGACTCATTTTTCCATACTTTAGTGATGCACCAATGAGACAGGCAAGCCCATTATTGTTATTGAAAGGGAATTTTACCAGGAGCTGCTTTTTAAACACTCCACCTCCAAGTCCTTAAATAAAACAAGAACATTAATTTGCTGTAATTGTGTGGAAATCCTTCCATTTGGGTAAGGCCCTGCTGTAAAGGGTTTGCAGGG
>NW_005061882.1:0-1104 GCF_000277835.1 Geospiza fortis
AAAGAGGTTGCATAACGTAGCTTGGACTGCTCTGAACATCAGCCTTTGAAGGCTGTTTTTCTTATAAAGCTGAGAAATTCTTCTTCTTTTTGGCAGAGAGAAGAAAATAGAGCTGGCCCAGTGGATGGAGAAGATGGGGTTTACATTGTCAGAATCAGAACTCATGGAGCACTGGTTTCCCAACTTGCCACCAGCACCTCAGACTCAGGTTTGCATCCTGGCTTTTTATGCTCCAGCTTCAGAACCTCTCTGCTCTGGATCACACTTCCCATCCCCAGCACAGGGCCTCAGTAATTCACAAATATATCCCACATCTCAACTGTGACCCTCTGTAGGGAACTGTGTAATATAACTGAATTCCTTACAGCACTGCTTGCTTCATGGGAGTTGTTCAAACACTTCTGCTCTTGTAATGTGAGGCAGCAGTTGGGCACAGAAATCTCATTCCTAAACACTGAAATTTAACAGCATTTTAGTAATTAAAAGGCAGTGTTTTTGGTGCTTAGTTTTAGCCTGGTGTTGCTATGGAAAATAAAGAGCTGTGCCTTCCCTTCCCCCCTGGTTCCCAAAGAGAAAATTGAAAGCCTTTGATATTATTTCTCTCTGCAACATAAAGCAAGAAAATTCCCAAATAAAATGGCTTTTAGTGTTGTGGTACACAATATAAGACAGCACACTGTAAATTAATTATTCTCTACAGAATACATTATTATGAGATTGAGATAAGCTTTGACCTTTGCTGCATCCATTTGCATAATGCAGCACACAGTACCATGCCATTGTGGATTTTTCATCACTGCCTTGTGCTGCTACTGATACTGAAATACGTTCACTTCAAATACTCCGTTGTGTGAATTTTAATTGCAAACATACTCTTCATGTTAAATGTTGGACTAAAGTAGTGCTGAGTACAATTTATCTCTTAATATACCCATTGGCTTCTGGTATCTAAAAGACAACAAGGACTGGAATTGGATATTGAGTGCACAGGATATTGATCATTAGAAGTCCATAGAAATATTATGTTTAACTGGGGAAATTCCTGCAGAATAAAATGTTGGCCCTAATTTTCACGGATTTCGCTAAAGAAGCTCTTTTTTTTTT
>NW_005061883.1:0-1104 GCF_000277835.1 Geospiza fortis
AAAAAAAAATGGAAATATACAGTTTTGAGAGATAGGCTCAGTCCTTGTCTAAATGCCTGCCCAACAGCATGGCTGCATCTTCTTCATGTGACACAAGAACGTGACCCACAAGTCCCAGTGCCATGGGAACTGACAGGGAAGCCGAGCCTGGCACTCAAGGAAAACTGAATTCAGCAGAAGACACAAAAGTAACAAGATATTTATTCATCCTCTGTCATGAGCATCACACTCAGGGTCAAAGAGGTAACACATTCCACCTTCTGCTTCATCTGTCTCTTTTTCACCAAAGGACCAATAGCAATCTTTTCCTCCGCTACAGAAAGAGAACAGGAAGACAGTAGTTTTCTTCACTGTAAGGATCTGCTTAACTCCTTTGGTCATAAGCCATTTCTTCATGTTGTCTCAGACTTCAGATACAAGCAACACTGACTCTTTTGCAGAGATATACCCAGAAGTCTCCTCCTGTGTCCAATAATCCATTTGCCTCTGCAGCTGCACAGCCCCAGCTGTCCTTGCTGCTGCTGGCCATTGTGTTGCCGACTGCTGTCCCTAATTCCCTTCTGCATCACCATCTACCTCTGCCTCCAAACAGTCCCTTTCAGCCTATCAGAAAGGGTTGCAAAACTCAAGCATGTGTCTTCTCACTAGTGCCAGAGCCCTAACCAGTTCCATAAATTCCTATTTGTGCTGCCTAATGCTCTAATGTTAATATACATATTATCTATAAATAACGATGCAAAACTTCCAAAGCTGAAGTGACTGCAGATTCAGCAGAAAGTTTTGTGACTCTTTTCATATTGAATAGTTCTAAGACCCTCACACCTTCTGGAAAGGAGGAGTTTATTGAACTCCTAGTCAGAAGGTGATTCACAATGAGCATTCTGAGGGTAGAATTACCAGATTTTGCTTTAGGGCAACAGAATCTGTATTCCTATTTGCCTGTCACAGTTCAGAAGCTAGAACAACTGCATATCCTTCTATAACTCATTAGCAGTAAGGAAATTGTAGGATTAAGGGTAGTATAACCTTCTCCTTCCTTCACTTACTTTTAAAATCCTTGAACTTTGTCATTTGGACTTCTTTTCTTTTGTTTTCTTTTCTTTT
>NW_005061884.1:0-1104 GCF_000277835.1 Geospiza fortis
TTTTTTTTAACTGAAATTCAAGCTTAGTACATGTATGCTGAACAGCAACAGAAATTGTGATTAAAACATATCTTTCATACAGCCCCTGAGGCAAATTTTCTAAATTTACTGTTCTACTTTCCAAAACAGACTTCCTTTCTACAGCACCCCTAGAGAATACATCCTTCCTTCTGTCTCCTAAGGTCAGGACCAATGTTACAGTTCTAATTATATGGGTTGCACGTTAGAAATTATCTTTTCCAGCACATTTTCTCCTGTCAGTGTAAACAGCTTGGTTGCATACCAGCTGGATGTTAAGCTGTGATCAACTGTCCCTAAAAACAAAAAACAGAAACAAACAACCCAAACCACAAAAAAAACCCCAAAACATTGTGAAAGGTTGGAATTATTTATACTGATGTAAGTTTTGTGACAAGAGACTCTTACCCTTGCTCAAAAGCAGTATAGCCACATCATTCCTAGTTACTGCCCCCCTGCTTCACACAGGGATCTGCTGTTTAAAGGACATCTTGTAGAACTCCAAGCTTTCCCCAGCAATTAAATGTTAATTTCTCCTCAGATAACAAGGCTTTTATACTGCATTCATACATTTCATATTGCATACTGGAAACAACTAAAGACCTTAGGAAAATAACCAAAAAGCCACTTTGGTCATGCTGACACCGCACACACGTGCATGTCTACATACAGGCTGTCCCCTTCCTCTCACGCAACTTTTATCCCAAAAGCTCAGATATAATCGCATACTGAAATAAAGAGGTGGTTCACAAAAACAAACAGCCATGGGGATCACTTCAGCTTCCAGCCTCACTTGAATCTAAGAGAAAAGGCAAGTTTACATCTATTACCTCTGAGAAAGGTGCTGTTTCAGCAAACTGAACTACCAGCATTTCTCAGATGCCCTGCAACCTTGGGCAGAACCCAAGCCAGAGAGATGAGCATCAGCACTGCCTTTTGTAGACAAGAGGAACCGCAGCATACAAGCCAAGCAAGCCCAAATATTGATCTGAACAATAAAACAAAATCCATCTCCTGTCTGAAGACAAAACTGTGGAAGCAGTACACAAAAAATCTGTAAAAAGTCACATTTTGTGGAAGGGAAGG
>NW_005061885.1:0-1104 GCF_000277835.1 Geospiza fortis
ATCCTGCCCCTCTGCTCAGCCCTGATGTGTCTGGTTCTGGCATCTTCAGCACAAGAGAGACAGGGTTCTCCTGTCATGGGTCCAGAGGAGGCTGACAAAGGTGATTAAGGGACTGGACCCTCTCTCTTACAAAGGAAGGCTGGGAGAGCTGAGTCTGTTCAGTCTTGAGAAGGCAAAACTGAGAAGAAATCTCATCAATGTATATCAGTATCTAGGATGACCCTGCTTGAGCGGAGAGGTTGGACCAGATGACTCGGTGTGGTCTCTTCCAACTTGACCCTTTGTGTGATTCTGTGAAATTATTCCAAGCAAACTGTGCTACTTCAGTAAATGTCTGTCAGTTTGCAGTGGTTCGCAAATTGCTGGACTTTTAGCCAAGGACCATTTTCCTTTCTGTTTTTGTGCTTTTCCCCTACATTATGTGTTCTAGTACTCCAAAACAAGCACGTTTTGGGTACCAAAATATTATACATTAGAAAGGAGAAAGAGTATAATGCGTTCACATAGTGCTTGGATTCTCATTGTTCCCAGTGATTTCAAATGCAGAAGCAGTTAGCAGTTGAAAGAGAAAGGAAAAAAGAACAGGTGACAGAGATAGAAGGATGCAGTGGATAATCTGGCAGTGACGCTGGAGGTTAGAGTGCACGTTGCCGTGTCTGAAATGCTGCTGCAGGTGTTTTTGAGTTTTTTCAGATATGTTTAATACAGAGTGTTGCTACCTGAGGCGAACTGAGTATTCCAATCCCATACAGGTGGGAAGCATGCTTTTCTGAAGTCTTTCTAGGTTATGCTAGCTCATTATGCAGGTGGGCCCATGTGGGGGTATGTGCACTCCAGTTGTGCATCTCAGTATTGCCAAACTCTGGGATTAGAGATAATGGATGAGAGAGAGAGAGAGAATGAAAGCATGTGGGTTTATATTCAGACTTTATTCAGGACTTCTAGTCTACTGGTTCTGCTGCACTGACTACATCTGAAAAGTTATCATGCAAGGACTAGTGTGGGCTGGAGTCAATTCAGTGTGGGTGAATAACCCACACTGACCTCTGTGTTGCTGTGTTAAGTTTATTGTGCCTGGTACTCACACTGATTGGGTGGAAACTT
>NW_005061886.1:0-1104 GCF_000277835.1 Geospiza fortis
CATCCCTGGAGGTACTTTAAAGATGTGGTGCTTAGGCACACGGTTTAGCAGTCAGCTTGGCAGTGCTTGGTTAACGGTTGTGCTCAATGATCTTAAAATTCTTTTCTAACTGAAAAGATTTTACAAATCTATGAAAGTCAAGTGGTTTAACTGCAGTATGACATACACAGATCTTGCTGAAGTCTCAAGGACCATATCCTGGTTTTGCCAGGAATAGTTTTCTTCCTAGTAGCTGTACATTGCTTGCTGTAGTTTAGATTAAATATGAGAGCAATGTTGATAATATACTGATGTTTCACTTATTGTAAAGCAGTGCTTACACTAAGTAAAGGCCTTCTCATATTGCCCTGCCACTGAGGAGGACAGGGGTCACAAGAAGCTGGGAGAAGACACAGCCGAGACAGCTAAGCCCAACTGACTGGTGTTGTTTCATACGTTCCATATAACATGGTGTCAGGCTGAAAAATAATACTGTGAGGAGTTGGACAGGGGGGATAGTGGTCTGCTGCTTGGGACTGGCCTTGCCTCAGTCAGAGAATGGTAGGCAATTTTATTACACTTGCTTTGCATGTTCTTTGTCATTGTCATTATTTTCCCTCCTTTTTCTGTTCTATTAAATTGTATTTATCTTAACCCATGACTTTTAACCCTTTTTCTGATTGTCTCTCCCATCCCACTAGGGGAGAGTGAGCAAACAACTGTGTTGTGTTTAGCTGCCTGCTAGGTTAAACACAGCAGACCTTTACAAATGTCCAGGGTTAAGAGCATGACGAATATCTCTTAGGTTTGTAGAGGCTTAAAGGGACAAGTCAGACATCCAAGAATGGATCTGTATGTACTAGCAGGTCTCATACCTCCTAAAGTATTACTGCTTTCATAGAAAATCACAAAGGTGTGTTTAGAAATACCTCTTCTACAGCTATTAAGCTTGTCTTGAAGAGGACTGTTTGCAGTTGTCTTTCAAAGGTGTCTACTGACACTCCTAGCCCATAACAAAGACACACACAAAAGTCTTTTTGCCTTGAATATGCAACTTCATAGTGCATTACTCCTCAAGTGGCTCAGAGCTTAGCCCACATAGCCAAATAATCAAGGAGACTATGA
>NW_005061887.1:0-1104 GCF_000277835.1 Geospiza fortis
ATTAGTAAAGTAGGCCATGCATTTTAGGATCCATCTTTATTCCTCTATGTAACATGCTGGAAAAGCATGGACACTATTTTAATCACACAATAAACAGATCTTTCAAATCTTAGGCATCTTGATACTGAAGCTGCATACACTCTGCAGGTGTCAGATATATTATTCCCTGCCACAAATTTCCAACTTAAGCTTATAGTGACACTTTGAAAGCTAAGAGCAGACAAAATTCATTAAATTACTAGGAACTGGTAACATGCCACTTTGTTCTCCTATCTTGCTTTCCGCAGATCAAATAAATTAATAGTTGTTAATCCTGAAATAGAAGTTTTTTCCACAATGAAGTTCTAGAAAAGTGAGTTTCTCAATAATACACCAATGCAAAAAACCTATTAGTTGTCTGATGTATAAATTCATATTGGCCTTTGAAAAGAACATCTAGACTGACATGAAATTCTGATCATTAAGCACGTGTCTTTTTCTATCAAAGATTGCAAAAAGATTCCATTTTACACATTAGAAGGATCTAAAGCTGCATTAAGAACAGGCAAACCTCAAAGCAGTCAGCTGCACTAATGACAACAGATCTTCAGAGAAACAGTCTCCTGTGAACCACTGAAAAAGCTACAGGAGGTGGTGGCATGAACAACATCCAGTACTTGAACATAAAACGTGTTTAATTCAGCACAGAAATGACATTTAGTACATCAAAGGCTAACTAGAGATCAGTGGATTTTCAGATGTACTTGCTTGTCAAGCTCCAGCAAGATCAGCAAGTTTTAGTTAACTTGAGAGAAATCAATAATGAGTCTGGTTCATTGAGAACTGGGAATCAGCTCAGATTAGCCAGACAGATGGACTGGGGCTCTTTTTACCTGTGTAAGAGTGACTTCTGTTTATGCAAAACCCGTGAGTGCAACAGCATCTTGTGAGCTGAAAGCTCTCATGATTCATACCTGACATATTCTTTAGTTCTCCTCATGATATGCAAAGTCAAGGGATTAATGCCTGTTGGCAACTTTTCTTCTGCCAAACTCAGAGGTATTTCTTCACCTGTATCCAGGTTTTTTATCATTACACTTGCTAGAATTTCCTATTAAAAAAAAA
>NW_005061888.1:0-539 GCF_000277835.1 Geospiza fortis
AGGTGACCCCGAGGTGACCCCGAGGTGTCCCCGGTGTCCCCAGGTGCCCTGGTGATCTCGGCCTACGCCGTGTGCCCCGATGTCACCGCCACCGTGACCCCTGACCTCAAGTGTCCCAACGACAGAGGTGAGGGGACACACCTGGGGACATTTGGGGACACACCTGGGGACACATTGGGGCCATTTTTCTCCCTTCCTGTACCAATTTTTCCCGGCTCTTTTGGGGCCGTTTTTGGGTGGATTTCCCTCATTTTTGGCTCAAATTCCCCCATTTCCTCCCCGATTTTCCCCCCAGTTTCTGCTCTGCCCCGGGCTGATTTTTGGGTCATTTTTGGCTCCATTTTTGGGTCAATTTCTCCCATTTTTAGGTCAATTTTTCTCTATTTTTGGGTCCATTTTGGGGGGGATTTCTCCCATTTTTGGCTCAATTTTTGGGTCAAATCCTCCCATTTCCCCCCTGATTTCCCCCCCCATTTTTTCTCTGCCCAGGCCTGATTTTTGGGTCATTTTTGGGTCATTTTTGGGTCATTTTTGGGTCA
>NW_005061888.1:869-1104 GCF_000277835.1 Geospiza fortis
TTCGGCTCATTTTCGGTTCATTTGTGGGTCATTTTTGGCTCATTTTCGGGTCGTTTTTGGGTCATTTTGGGCTCATTTTTGGCTCATTTTTGGCTCATTCTCGGGTCATTTTGGGCTCATTTTTGGCTCATTTTTTGAGTTATTTTCGGGTCATTTTGGGCTGATTTTTGGCTCATTTTTGGCTCATTTTGGGCTCATTTTCGGGATATTGGGCTCATTTTCAGCTCATTTTTGG
>NW_005061889.1:0-1104 GCF_000277835.1 Geospiza fortis
TTTTTTTTTTTTTTTTTTTACTTCAGGCTCTCTAGAATTCCTACAGTTTGAGAATCAGTCCATTTTATGCCTCTGAATTATACAGCCCCAGAGGGCCAATTATCTATAAAATGTACAAGGTTATCTGCATTGTGATTCTTCTCCATTCTGCTTGGGGTTTTTTGTTTCTATTTTTTGTGGGTGTGTCTCTGAGGAAAAAGATGATATAAGCCAGTGTAATTCACAATGCTGTACACAAAGCAACACTGAAACACAAAGGAGACACCAAAGTATTATAACCTTGAAACTATATTTCACATTTATAGCAAAAATACGCCTCTTCTGTGAATAAACGTTAACTGATGTAAATTTAAAAAATGAATATATTTTTCCCTTAAATGCATGTATTTCACAAAAGAAAGATTAAATATCTGCATTACATCATAGCAGAAAGGAAGTGTGAAGGTCAAAGGGCAATTAGCTTGAATGGTGACCTTGCTTGCTGAATTTCCTTTTCCGTACCAACAGATGATAAATCACACATCATCATAAAAAATAAATAAATGAACAAAAGCATTAAAAATCTCATAAAATGAATGCTTTAAGAGGAAAGAAGCTCAAATGACATGAACTATGGGACTGAACCCTACAAAATAACCCTCACAAGACCTAGTATCCTTTCCACTGCCATATAGTCTAATAATTTTCATCAACATGTAATAGTCCAGTAATGATTTTCACCATAGTAGCTATAGAAGTATTAAAGAATTAAAGAAAATAAACTATAATAAACTGTTTGTTCATTGTTGTTCATATCCATTTCAATATTTTATACTGGAGTGAATAATGGGAGACTATTACCCCCACAGCATTGTCCAAAGTAGGATTGTATGAGTCACTGCATTAGGACTCAAACTGAGGACAGGCTGAGACACTGTGGAAGGTAACATCATTGTAATTCGACCAAAATGTTATGATGTGTAGCAGTGAAAGGGGAAGAGGACAGTGTGTACATAGATTTGCTTAAGCAATTAATATATTCTTTTATATCTTTGTAGGAGATCTTTGACAGCAACAGGGACAGCAGAATCAAGTGCACCTTCAGCAAGTTTGCTGATGACACTG
>NW_005061890.1:0-1104 GCF_000277835.1 Geospiza fortis
TTTTTTTTTTTTACTTCTTTGCAAAAATTCCTGTATTTTAGGCAAAAAGGCACATTGTGAAGGCTTTTCACCACGAGGCACAGGGGCTCCTCAAGACCCCAAGAGCTTCTCTCCCCTCTGTGCTTGTCCTAAGTTGAGTGGAAGAGGACACAGACCCAAGCAGCACTTCCAGTGCTTTTTGTCTGATCCCTCCAGGAATATTCCAAGGGCCAAGGACAACTTCAGCGTCACCCTTGTTTAACATATGGGGGAAACCAAGGCACAGCAAAGCAGTACAGTTATTTAAGAGCTTCTTGTGAATGGCTGGCAGAGCAGGACACAAAACTGGACGTGGATGTAGAATCCTGTCTCCTTCAAAACCCCACCTGGGATCCTCCTCTCCCCGTTCCAACCACAGGGTTTGGTGGCAGTCACGAGTGTCTGGGTGCTTCTTTCTTAGTGGAACAGTCACAAGACCAACACAAAAAGTTGGGCCTTCACTAGTCTAGAGAGGGATTAATTAAAGCCCTAATTACCAGCCCTTCAGGGGCATGAGATGCTGGGTTATTCCCCCTGGTGTATCTTCCATCCACAGGGGGATATAACAGCCAGTCAGGCACTAGGAAAAGCTACAGGCAGGCTCTTGCTTTGGGTGGGCTTCAAAGCCTCCTTGTTCAGGGGCTGTGGTCCCAAAAATCAGCTGTTTCCCCGTGGATGTGTCACCAGGAGGTGGTGAAGGCAGCAAAGGGGGTTCTTCAGCAGCAGAGATGTCAGGTCAGCAAGATCCTCGCCCTGCCCGCTCGGCTCGAGGCTGCAGAGCAGGGCAGCACCCCCCTTTTCCCTGTGCTTCACCCCAAAACCTGCATCTCCTGCTTCAGGGAGCCAGAGCATCACCAGCCGGCGAGCTGAGCCCGGGCAGGGTCCCGTGTGGGGAGGGAGGCCAGGAAAGGCCACGAGGAAAGGCACAGAGCACAAGGCACCGCTGTGAACATCATTCCTTCTCCAGAGCAGCCAGCTCCTGGCTGGGGCAGACGAGCCACCCCTGGCAGGCCTGGCCTGGCTCTAAGTTTCCTCATCCCAGAGGCAGAGCTGCTTTTGAGGCACGTAGTAGTGGAAGGTGTTGCC
>NW_005061891.1:0-1104 GCF_000277835.1 Geospiza fortis
GTAAATTGGTGTCTTCCAGGTGTTGGTCTAAGGTGTAATGCCCTTTCCCTGATGAGTTCCTTAAGCTCTTTTGAGTTTGGTCTTTGTTGTCTTTCCAGGATAAAATGAAGATGCATTTGATGCTGTAAGGATTGGTATGTCTTTAGTACCTGTAAAGGACAAGGTGAAACTCCCTCAAAACTCCCTCTACAAATTAGAGTAGATCATCCTGTCCAAATCCCTGCCCAAAGCAGAGTCAGTTGAAATAGGTTCTTGAGGCCAGTTAGGGTTTGATTGGTTCCAGACTCAGAGAGTTCACAACCTCTTTAGATAACCACTGGCCACCTTCCTTTTTATAATTATTTTCTTAAAATATTATTTATCTGAAGAAATTGAATTCAAATGAACTTAAATGAGTAAATTAAATTATAAGTATTTGAATTTATGTTAATTTGAATTTTTTTCTGTTTATTGGATACCATTGAGGAGACTTTTTATCTTTTTTTCACTCTTCCCTAAGCTATGTGCACACATTGAGGCAACCTTCCTCAGCTTTCTCTATAGGCTCCTTTATTTTTCCATTTCCATCTCTCTCAGCTTCTCCTTATATGATTGGTGCTTCAGACCCTTAATCATCTTCATACCCCTTTACTGGACTTGCTCCAGTATTTCCATGTCTCTATTTTACTGGGAAGCCAAGAACTAGACTAAGAACTCTCCCAGCAGTACAGAGTACAGGGGAATAATCACCTCCTAGGTGTGCTAGCTGTGCTCCTCACTAAGACAACCCAGGATGTTGCAAGTATTTAAGCCTGGCTTTTGGTCAATGTCTCCCCTTAATTTCATACCATGCTCAAGGGCACAGAATACATGCGTGGTGTCTTCCAGCACCATGGCAGCAAGGTGAAGTGAAGCACTTTGCTGTAAACACAACTTATACATATTAGGCAAAGTTATGGGGTCCGGAGGAAGGAATCAATCCATGATCAGTTCATTCTGAGGAATACTAGCTTTAAACTGGCCATTAGTCACTGTACATCAGTGAACTTCACACAGACAGAGATTCTATGAAGTGCAAATTTTGGATTAATGTGATATATCTACAAAATATGTCCTAGCAGATCT
>NW_005061892.1:0-1103 GCF_000277835.1 Geospiza fortis
GTTTTTCAACAAGGTCTGCGTAAATACATAACAGGCCAATCTTAAAAGTCACATTTATCAATCCCTCACCACTCCAAAGACTGGGAAAAATGTCCATAAATAAAGGAGTCATAGCAAATACAGAAATCCTGTGAAACACAGAAATTCTATAATCTAGTTTTGAGACCCAACTGCCAAATCTGAACCATCTTCAAACATCTTTTCTCATAAGGAACAAGACTTCTAGTCACACAATTAACATTTAAAAGGAAGTTGGTTATTTTCTGAATTTTGTTATTTTAGAATGGACAGACTTCCCTTGAGATGATCTAAACATGAATATCATGTTGTTCTTCCATTCTTGCAAAACTTCCCAGACATGATGGCTGGGTGTTATATGCCAAAGAGGAACTGGAAACAAATTTGAAGTCATGAAAGAATGCCTTTCCAGTTCCCTCTACATCTTGGCCACTTCTTATATTACTCTCCCATACAAATGTCACAAAATACTAATATTGTGAGAAACTGCTTATAAGTAGAATACACAAAACACCTTCTGTAAATCATCAGACAAGTACAGAGAGCGAGCTAAGATGCACTGAGCAGGACCCAAAGCCAGAAAAGGATCACTTTAAAAATCTGATCAAATTATTTAGTGAATTCTAACTGCATGTTCCTCCAACAGATATAAATTTATGTAAACACTAACAAGTGTAGTGAATTGAGGTCTATTTTTCACACAGATAGTATTTGGATTTAACTACTGGGTTTATCAATATCTAGATATATTTTCCATTGCATATCTGAGCTCTCTTTATAATGAAAGAGCAAATTAAGTTTTACACATACCTGTAAGACACAAATATGCAGCTAAATACCGTTTTTCAAGGCCATCTTTATAGGTCTGAATCGCACCATAGATTGGAGGTAGAATGAAAATCAGGTTACTCACTGTGTTCCCTGCAGGACAGAAACACAAAGCAGAGATTTAGAATTGGGTACTATGCACTTTAACTAAACCTAACAAAATTAAATTCACTCATATAGAGACAGATACAACAGTTTTCATCCAGAAAGTGACCCAGCAAGACACCACTGCTCTCCATCCCTGGTCTAGTGGAAGG
>NW_005061893.1:0-1103 GCF_000277835.1 Geospiza fortis
TTGTAATTCACATTTAGTGACTGTATATAAGCAACGCAGTGGTAGAATTACATGTCCATGTGAGGTGAGGAGTAACCCAATGTTGGACCTCAGGCCTGAAAAAATGATGCCTTCTCAAACACCGAATTAGTGTTCAGGAGCCTTATTCTGATATTTCAGAGATTTGGTGACAGCAGGGACTCACAGAACCAAGGAGACTGCTGTGGGCAGTGTGAGAGCTCATGGAACCAAAGGTGCAGTGTGACACAGCAGGGCCTGGTGGAACCATAGCTCCACTGTGACCCTGCAGAACCTCACGGAACCAAGGTGACCGCGTTCTACTGCGGAACCTCATGGAACAAAGGGTCCATGGTGACACTGCAGAACCAAGGAGAGTGCTGCTGGCAGTGTGAGTGCTCATGGAACCAGAAGTCCATTGTGACAGACCGTGGCCTGGTGGAACCACGGCTCCATTGTGACCCTGCAGAACCTCACGGAACCAAGGTGACCGTGTTCTACTGCGGAACCTCATGGAACAAAGGGTCCATGGTGACACTGCAGAACCAAGGAGAGTGCTGCTGGCAGTGTGAGTGCTCATGGAACCAGAAGTCCATTGTGACACAGCAAGGCCTGATGGAACCAAGGGTCCCTTGTTAAACTGTGTGGCCTCATGGAACCATGAGCCATTGGGACACAGCGTGGCCACATGGAGCCAAGGGACCACTGTGACCCTGCAGATCCAAGGAGACCATTGGGACTGAGGAACCTCGTGGAACCAAGAGTCCATTGTTCCACTGTGGGGCCCTATGGAACCAAGGGGAGCACAGTGACATTGCGGGGCCTCATGGAACAATGGAGACTGTTCTGACACTTTGGGACCCACTGGAACCAAGGGGCCATTAGAGCATGGCAGGGCCTGGTGGAATCAAGGGGACTGCAGGGAACACTGTGGGTGTCCATGGGATGAAGGGTCCATTCTGACACCGTGGAACCAAGGAGACCATTGTGACACTCTGGGGCATCATGGAACCAAAGGTGCATTGTGGCACAGCAGGGCCTCATGGAACCATGGAGGCCATTTTTACACTTAGAGGCCCTGTGGAACCAAAGGGCCATTGTGGCAC
>NW_005061894.1:0-1103 GCF_000277835.1 Geospiza fortis
TGTTAAAGACGTGTTGTTTGCAATCTCCAAGGCTGAAACACACAATCTATTCTAAAGGCTTGTTCTATCAACTTTTAGTCTTCCATTAACACACACCCTAAACCAGGCAAAACCACAAATGTCATCCAAGAGACTGAATCTCAGCCAGGAGACTTTTCAGCTCTCACCCAAATGTCAAGAGGTGAAAGATATTTCATATCTGCTTTCCAGAAGGAAGTTTTGTTCAATTTTTATTACTTTTGGTTGCTGATCACAAAACTATTTAATTTGCTGTCTTCTCCATGGCTGTATCCTTTGTGGTTGTGAGGAGTTTGGCTTCTCAGGACTTACCCAGCCTTTCAGAATGTCTTGTGCACATTTGAAAATCAGGCTGAAATATGCTGGAAATGCAAACAGCCAAATGCCACATAAACATTTATCACTGATGCATGAAAACATGAAAAGCAAGACCTGGGATTTCTTGCCTTTCATGTCCTAGTTAAAAAATACAAGGAATTAAAGCCAAAAAGTAAGCTAAAATTGTTTATTTGGCCTTTTGTTTTGGTTTTTTGTTTGGTTTGTAGGGGATCAGTTATGCCAATCTCCCAGTGAAGGCTGGTGCCTGCAAACACACGGGTGTCAAGAACCAGGAGCACGTGAAGGACGCTTCCTTTGCTCTTTTAAATGAGCTTTCTGGGGGCTGCTTATTTTTGTCACCTGCTCTGCCCTCAGACAAGACACACCAACCATCACTTGGCAGCTTTTTCCTTTGAACAGCTGTCTGACTTTGGAATTGGGTTATTTTATTTCCTCCTGGTGTGTCTGTCACGACTCAACTGTGTGCTTGTTCATTTAGCACTCAGCTCATCATCTCAGCACCAACAATAAATATTTTGTTTGCAGCACCATGAGAAGATCTCTTAGAAGTGTCAACCCAATCACACCCTGCACTGCTTCTGGCTGGGGTAGGTAATTTTCTACCTAGCAGCTGGTACAGTGCCTTGTCTGGATTTAGGATGAGAATAATGTTGAGAACACACTGATGGTTCTGAGCAGCTCTCACACTCAGTCAAGGATTTGTCAGCTCCTTGTGCTGCCCCGCCAGCGAGGAGGCTGGAGGGGCT
>NW_005061895.1:0-1103 GCF_000277835.1 Geospiza fortis
TCCTGATGGAAACGAAGAGTTCTTTCACTCAAGGACTGAAAATCACAGCCTGTCAAGCTGTCTGCCATGTTTTTAATTCTTTGGCACATTTTTCTATGGTGCGCTGCTTGTGTTCACACAATTTCTCACTTCTGCTCCTTTGAAATTAAGTTTCTTTGCAGACCTCTCTGGAGACTCACTATGGACCATATTACTAAAACAATGAAAGGAGAAAGCACAATAAAAAAAACCAAATCTTTCCCTGCTCCAAAGTTTTGTTTCAGAACCTCTGCTGCTGCACAGTGGGTGTTACATAGTTTTTACTTTGAAGCCCCGATGAATCACTCAGTCTTTGATTTAGGAAATAAAACACTTCCAGGCTGGCATTGGAGAGTGGTGTTGGGAGGGGGGTAGGACAAAGCCTGTCCTAATGGAAGCCATGTCATTGAAGCCACTGGGACGAGAACTGCATCCTGATAATGCTGGAAAAGTTTCAGTTGCAGATTTATTTTCAACTGCAGATTTATTTTCTCCACCTAATTATGGTGCCCATACACCAAATCCCACCTCAGCTCAAGGCACAGCCTCGGTGAATATCAAAACTGGGTTCTTTGTAGTCATCGAGGTACTTTGTGTTGCATCTGCAAGCTCTGGTTGTCCTCTGCTTCTGTGGAAAATTTGTGTTTTAAACTGTTACAGCCACTTCTGAAGGATTTTATATTTTTGCACAAAATGAGGTGAAAAGCAAAGCAGCCTGAATCTCACCCCCAGTGAAAGCCATATCAGTTTGTACTGATTTCTTACATGTTTTTCAGTGATTCTTAAATTTATATTGATTTTATATGGGTGTTTTCTGCCTCTACTGCCATATTCTTTCACAGCATTTAAAGGGTCTGTGCAATAGGCAAGGACAGCAAGCACACCATTTAAATATACGTTAAATTTAAAAATTTCACACTATTTAAACACAGGTTTCAATATAGATTTGTTCTTAGGCTTTTTTGCAGGTGGCTGGGCCTCAAGAAAGTCCTTGCAGGTGTTTTTGGGAAAGCTCAAGTGCCAAGGCCAGAAAACCCAGGAGACTTTGTGCCAGTGAACAGCAGCTCCCAGCAGCTTCATTTTCA
>NW_005061896.1:0-1103 GCF_000277835.1 Geospiza fortis
CAAGAGTGCCTGGACAAGAGGGACTGTTCTTTTCTAGAGGAAGGAAACCACAGAATCCCAGGGTTTTGAAGGCAGATGAGAAGCAGTAACCAGAGGCCAAGGCAAGACAGACCTGTCTGTCCTTGTAGATTTTGTCTGAAAGCAGCCTTTGGATAGATGGGGAATTTTGGGGGTGGAATTCCATTTCAGTCATGGGTTCTTGGACTGGAATGACAGTTCTCCATAGGAAGGAAAGGGTGGAGTCCCAGTGTTTCAAAGGCTGATTAGAGGCGGCCCCAAGGAAGTCAAGGCCAGTCAGACCTGTTATCAGGGGAGAATCCTTGGAGAGACACAATTTGGGAGGCAAAAACTCACTTTTGTCTATGGGCATCTGGACAAGAAGAACAGTTCTTTTCCATAGGAAAGTACAGAGCCCCAGTGTTTCAAAGGCAGATGAGAGCTGGTCCTAAGGAAACCAAAGGAACCTGGGCAGTCCCAGCAGCTTTTGTCTGGGAGCTATCCTTGTACATAAGGAATTTTGGAGGTGGAGTCTCAGTTTTGGCCATGGATGCCTGTACTTGAAAGGTGTTTTTTTGCATGGGAAGAAAAGCACAGGCCCCCAGTGTTTTAAAGGCAGATGAGAGGTGGCCAGCAAGAGGTCAAGGCCAGCACAGAGTGGGTTGTGTGAGGTCACAGATTGGGCTATGAAATCACAGAGTTTGTTGTGTGAGGTCATCGAGCAGCTTCACCATCATAGAGGGGACTGCGTGACATAACAGAGTAGGCTGTGACATCATGACATGGCTGTATAACATCATAGAGTGGGATGTGAGGTCAAAGTGTGTGCTGTGACATTACAGAGTGGCAGGTGTGAGACCATATAGAAGACAGCCATCACAGAGGGTGGCTCTGTGACATCAGTGAGTGGATTGTGACATCATTCAGTGTGTAACATCATAGAGCAGGCTGTGACATCAATGAACAGAGAGACATAGGGCAGGAGCTCAGGTAGTGTTCTGCTCAGTCCCTTTGGTGGCAGAGGAAAATGATGAAAGAAACAGGAGAATCCACATCATCAAGAAGTGGCTTAAGGGTTTGTGTCATCGGCATAATTTTGGATTCTT
>NW_005061897.1:0-1102 GCF_000277835.1 Geospiza fortis
AAAAAAAAATAAAAATCTAGACAATCTGTATTCCTTTAGTTCAAGAAACTAGGGTCTATAAAAGAACAAATATGAAAATATCATAATGTGAAATTCCACAAATTTCACAGTTCCATGTACCTGATTGCTAGGACAAATCTAATGCAAAAATGTGCATCTAAGATGGGTGCCTACACTTCACTTTCAAGTGTAGTAAAAAAAAAAGATAAAAATTGAAAAGAGAAAATCTTTTTGGGCATGTTTTGTATCCAGACCAAAACACCCTATTTAATCCTTCTGCCAAATTTATTCCAAGTGCTACCAAGATCATGCTCTGTTTTTTTCCAGTATAGCACAGACCTATAATAACTGCTTAAGCATACCATACAGTATTAATCTTCCTCATGAATGCTGTCCCAAACCAGGTTCCATGGAGAGAAATTAAGAGGTATGTACAGGCAAAGGAGAAAATATATGGCTAGCCAATGATACAGAAAGGCTCTTTAGATACAGAAAGGCTCAGATACAGGTAGATACAGATGGGAGCTATGGTAGAAAGGAAGTATTTTTCAACTGAGATTGTTGAACTGAGGGGAGGACAGCACTAGACAAAGTGACAAAAGAGGACAGTGGAGGGAAAAAAAGAGACATCTCTGTTGAAGTATGTTGCAACATTTTTTTAAAGACAATTTTGAAATTGATCCCAAAAAGGAGGGAAGAAGGTTGCCTAAAGTGCCTAAAGTAGGAGGTGATTTTTTTTGATGTGTGTGTTAAGCACCAGCATTTGATACATTAAGGGGGATGAAGAACTATGACTTAGAGTCCTGGGAGAAGGGGACTACAATTGTCAAGGTGGGAAGAGATGAAGGCAGAAGCAAAAGAGATGTTTTGTTGAAGTGGACATAGAAAAAGGGGTGGACACTGGAGGTGTGAGAAAAAGTGGGTTTGGGACAGTGGTAATGAATGTGTGAGGAGTATCAAGAAATAAAACTCATATTTAAGAATGTGTGATAGATTAATGTTGCTCTGGGTTCACTGTCAATTTTGTTTGCCAGGTTATAAGCCCATATATACAAAATGATACTAAACACGAACTTCATTTAGAGAATACTCTGTTTACTGT
>NW_005061898.1:0-1102 GCF_000277835.1 Geospiza fortis
TGTGTTGTCCTCCAGGTGTTTTTCAATGACCTTTTCCATGATTTTAGCAGGCCTGTAGCTTGCAGGGTGCTCCTTCTTGCTCCTTTTGAAAATGAAGACAACGTTAGCCAACTCTGGGCTGCTGTGTCCAGACAGTTAGCTGAGCAGCGGATGAGTTTCTAAAGCATACAAAGAAGAAGGAGAGAGGGAGGGAGAGAAAGAAAGAACAAAACCAAAACAAAGTAGGAGAATAAAGGAGAAAGGAAGGAAAGGAAGGAGTAACAATCAGGACTTTAATGATAAAAGCATCATTAAACCAATGAGGACTTATTCAATGCCAGAACATTCAAGATTTCACTATGAACCTTATATTGGCCTTAACTCAGTAAGTGTTGTTCATTCCAACAGTCATAAAAAATAACTGAACAGTATGTGAGAGGTATATTCATGAGGTGTATTCTACTTTATTAGATGGTTGTTGTGAGCAGAGAGCCTTTCAGTCACATTGCCTTTGAGTAATCCTGTGGTGAGCTATGCAGTGCTAACTACTAAATTCCGGACCAAAAGTTTTGAAATTATAATGAAATGGCAACAACTGGATATTCTACATGCTGTTGGCAGACATGACTAAGGGCTTATGGGATAATCATACCCTTCTGAGGGCCAGCTGTAGGCTTAGGATGTCTCAAATGCCACCGCATACCATATGTGTTTTGGAACTGCACTAAGCGCTTAATACCTCTGTTAAACAACGAACACATATAAAATCTTTAATAGCTATAGCTATAAAAATGGAAATGAGGCTACTGTTAGTTTCTTTGAATTTCAGCACCTCAGGAGAAAAGTAATAATTTTCATTGTATGTAACAATAAATCTCATTTTAACACCTTTTTTTCAGTGCTCCAATGAAACTGTTTGTTTTCCAGCTGGTCTGGCTCATAATCATCTACATCCTAGATGACTTTGAACAGTAAACTACGCTGATTTTGCATGTCCTTTTAATCTGTCTGCTGGGAATTAGACACACAATATCCCCAGCTGAGGCCTATTTACTGTTTGTATTTCTCTTCAAGTACAGAGCAAAATTTTCAAACTAAACAATGGGTACCACTAGAAAAAAAA
>NW_005061899.1:0-1102 GCF_000277835.1 Geospiza fortis
AAAAAAAACAATGCAGCTCTTCACAGCTGGGTATTTGCCACTCAGAGACAGCAAACAGAGGAGGTGTATCAGTCCACCAATCACTTTTAATCGAGAAGCTCTAATGAAATATTCTCAATCTTCCAAAATGCACCGAGAAGTCAGACTTCAGCGCTGGCCAGCATACATGACATGGAACACAAAAGCAGTGGAGGTTGATTAGGAAAATGAAACAGAATGAATTTGGTCCAGAAATGGATGAAAGAGAATGGAAATTCCCAAAACTTTCAGAACAAGCACCACACTACATCTTGAGCCAGCTTCTGCTCAGTCTGGGACATTACTTATTTATAGGCAGCATGAATGAAGTTGATTTATCGGAATCATCAACCTCATTGTTTGTAAAATCAGCACTGGAGGATTTCCCCTGTATCCCCATGAATTATTGCTGTGCTAATCAATCCTTGAACAAATTCAGCTCCACTGATAGCAGGGTCCAAGGAATCCTGGGGTCTCTGTTTGCAAGAGAATCATGCCCAGTTTCTCCAGAAACACAGTGTGGAGGGAGCTCTTGGGACCTCAAGGTTGTGCAAAGCCCTGCTGGATGGAGAAGGCAAACATGAATACAGTCCTTGGGGAATTGAAGAGCAACTGACATTGTGTCCAAGAGAATGTTTTGTTAGATTCCTGTCTGTCTTAAATGGAGGGCTGAGCACTGCCACAGGCTGGGAGGTGCTTCCTGAGTGTTTCAGCTCCCTGTGCACCATCAGCTGGTCTCATGGAAGGAAGTTCTGCTCCTGAGTTAGAAACCAATAATAACTGCCAGATAAATGTAGTAAATTTGTGGGCAAATAGGCTCTGATGTGTGAATTTCAATGGTAATCTAATTGAAGGTCTTTTTGCTCTTTGCTGAAAGTTACAGAACTAAATCCCACCAAA
Source organism: Geospiza fortis (assembly GCF_000277835.1). NCBI lineage: Eukaryota > Metazoa > Chordata > Aves > Passeriformes > Thraupidae > Geospiza > Geospiza fortis. The sequence continues at coordinate 919 of NW_005061899.1, forward strand.
TGCAAGGCAGAGTAACAACTGTAGCATTGAGCAATATAACTAGATAGAACCTGATCATGTTCTTTTAAAAATGTGATTGTTCCTAAACAATGAGGAATATTGGATATTATCTGAATCCTGGTGGAGGGGAAATGCCTTTTCTGAGACCATCTGTGACATTGAGATGAATGAAAGAACAAAATTT
>NW_005061900.1:0-1102 GCF_000277835.1 Geospiza fortis
TTTTGGCATTTTTCTGCTGATGTGGAGCCATTTAGCTACTGAGGCTCAGGGAGTATTGTGTTGGTTGCAACCACCGCAAGACACTTGATTGCAGGTTTGAGTCACAGGGTGCTGTCAGGAAAGGGCAGGTGGGCCCTAAATACAGACATTTAGGGTGTTGTACTGCTGGGGCTGCTTGTACTGCTGGGGCAAGGCTGAGTGCACATCTCAAGATCATTTCTGTGTCTGACCATAGCAACTGAGAGACCAGACCTGGAATGGACCTCGTCTGCTCCACGGGAAACCACAAGGAAGGGTAAATAGCCAGTGATTCCCTCCTTCACTGCTCCCTTTGGCCATGCTCTTCTCTGCAGTGATGAGCCTGTTCAGATGTGCTGCTGTCCCAAAGAGTGGGACAGTGATGTGGCTGGAGCATTATGGCTCTTTACTAAAAATCACTCTACCTGCAAATGTTCTGGGGAATCATTTCTAGGTTTGCTCTCATGCCTTGGCTGCCAGTTCCAGTGAAAGGCAGCATTGTGCCACCACCGTGGGCAGTGAAGCTGTGGCATGGTAGCATGGCCCAAGCAGGGCCACGTCCCCATCTTTGTAGCTCTGTCTTGATGTGACCTGTGTGACAGCAGCCTGTGTGAGGAGCTGAAGGCAGTTTCTGTGTTTGATCTTAGCTGCTCGAAGACCGAGGCCAAAGTCCACCACTCCTTCCTCCCTGGCAACTCAACAAACTGGGATGGGTAACTAGCAACAGTCTTCTGTTCCCATTGTCTGCCATCTCTTTCACTGCCCATCACACGTCCCACCCCAACCCACCTGGCATCCTTTGCCATCTTCCATGGACAGGATGGAGTCTCGTTGGTGCAGCTTGGCTTGCCGAAGCACTGGCCACAGCGGTTCTGCAATTCTCTTGTTTGATCCCACGCTTTTTCCATGGCCCGTGAGCATTTTCTGCAGGAAGCATGTGACATTCTGCAGAGAGACCACATTGCTGCACCTGGCCCTCAGCTCCATTCCCCTGCTTCTTTGTGTTTGGGGGTGGTGGGTCTTGCTTTCTCTGATGCATTCAAACATGACAGCGTTCCTAAGAGGCAAACCCAGCTGGGCTGGC
>NW_005061901.1:0-1102 GCF_000277835.1 Geospiza fortis
TTTTTTTTTTTGTGTCAGCAAAACGTGGAGGACTTCCTACAGGCATAAGTAGGACAGGGTAAATATGAGAGCTGAAAATACTTCATAAGTCACCACAGGAAAACCAGGAATTGAGATGAATTTCTGCAGATTGGTACAAATGTACTGCATGAGAGCATTTCAGTGCAGCCCCATTTAATTTTCCTCATTCTGAGTTAAGAGAAATCAATTGCTTGATTTGAGCATCTCATTCAAATGCAGCTAAAGCACTTGGTAGGTGCAGTTAACTCCCATTTTCTCTCTAATGTTACAAGACAAGCCATTTCACTGTAGAATGCAGTAGGACCCAGAATACTCAAAGTATCAATGTCACTTGTGCTCTGTTTGAATTAAGAGGCTTACAGAAAAGATTCAGTGAAATGTATATTACCATGAGAAATTGGAGTTGACTTATGATTATCAATGTCAATACAGAAGATGTCTTCAGAAATACACTTCCACTGCTGTTATGTCCTCCTGATCTGAGTGAGAACTTAGGAAATCAAGCATGTCTAGAAAAATGGAATTACTGCTCTGCATGTGTAGCAATGTGCTTATCAAATTTAAACATTGGCAGCCACGCTACTACAACTTGGGTAAGATGTTTGAATAGTAGGAGTAGGCAGTTTCTTAGGTGCTGCTCTTGCCTCCTGGTAAACTTCTGGATTGTCCCAATACACACTACTCCTTCTCTACAAGGGAGTTTTTCATATGAAAACTTTCAGTTCAGCTAACGCCTGAAATATCTACCCCATTTCTGAAAGGCTTCTGTTGCTTGCAGAATAGAAAAGTAACTATGAAACAACTGGCAAAAAGTTTTTTAAGCACAGTACTGAGGCTCTGGGGCTTGTCTGTATTGTGAATATATTTTTTGTATGTGGAACACTATCAAGTGTCAGGCTATTGTACAGGGGAATCAATATAAATACAGTGTTTTGGCTAAATTAGGGAATAGTCCCAAGAGTAGAATTAAGAAAAGATGAGCAATCCATCCAGTGTTTCTGGTGCTTCAGAACAAGATTTGTATTATTGCAAATCTCTGCCATCCTTGCATGTGCAAGTTGGTTTTGATTTTATTTTTTTT
>NW_005061902.1:0-1102 GCF_000277835.1 Geospiza fortis
GTGCTACACAGACACTCACCTATGTACGGTCTTTACCAATGCACACGTGCGTGCAAGCACAAGACCTGCTTTCATGTAGAGTTTGTGCACACCAATGTGTGCAGTGTCATATACATTAACACATGCATGTTCTACACAGAGCCATGCTCACACTTGCAGAATTTGTGCACACTCACAAGCACAGAGCTGTGCACAGACCCACTCACACCTGAGAGTGTGCAATTTAACACACATGTAAACAGCAGTGTATACATCACGTGTACACATCAGCACATCTATGTGAATGGTGCTGTGCACACCAGCACACATGTACACTGTGCAAAGCAAGATGTGTACACTCACATCTGGGCACACTAGAAAACACATGTGCACACAGAACCGTGCACACTGGCACACACATGCACAAGCACTCTCCTAGAGCTCTCCTAGCCCTGACACCCCCGTGGGTCTCTCCACATAGGATCATGACACGGTGGGGATGGGGGCATTGTGGCACAGTTTAAAGAGTACCCTCTGTGCCTTTGGGGTGGAAACAGACAGGCCTGCCTTAAAGGAAAGGTCAAAGAGCGACTACGCTGGATTCTTGTTTCCTGCCTCTCATTTTATAAGGGCAAAATGGAACACTTTTTGCTGTCCTGTCTTCCTCAGGAGCCTGACCAGCATGAAGCAGAGGATTAGACGGATTTATTGAGGATCACTGCTAGTGCATAGCACATGTGGCATTTCTCACCCCTTACATTATCATGGGATGTTGGGGTAGGAACTAACAACAGTCTTTCCCCACTGCCTTAGAAGCTTGTGTTTTGTCAAGGGGCACCTTTTACTTCTTAACTGAGGGGGCTACTTGTGGCTTCTATTGCTGTGGAGGGTAGCTCACAGTCCCCTGGGAATATGGTAAGGAAAGCTCCAGGACTCTCTGCAGGGGTGACAGTCACTTTGAAACAAAATTTTTAATTAAGATTTCATCTTGGACTGAAAGAGGGAAAGGTATAGGTGTTATGCATGGAAATTTGAGTGGAAAACAACTGTTTTGTGTTAAAATTTCTAATAAATAATTCCCATCAATGTAAGGTCTTGAGACAAAGTAGAAATTCTCCAGAGT
>NW_005061903.1:0-1102 GCF_000277835.1 Geospiza fortis
TCTGCCTTTTGTTAGTGGTGTGTTAAGGTGGCAGGTAAGCCAGAGGCAGAGCTGGAATGTGAAACATGTGAAAGGTTAAACTTCTCAAGAGGAGACCTTATATCATGTGTGACTGATTTTTCCAGACTTTGCTTCACAAGTATTGTGTGTGCTCTGTTTGCAGCAGTCGAGGCACAGAGAGACCACTCTGCCTCTTGCCCAGAAAACAGGCTGTGGTTTGTGGGGTTTTCTTCAGCAAACCTCAACCTCATGCCCCAATATTCACATTCTAGTGTTCATTTCCATTTTAATATGCTGTTCCTGGTGCCTTCCCTGCCTTTGCACCACTTTGGCTCAGAGCTCTCCCTCCCAAACATCCACTCCCCTCACTGTTATTATAGTGACAGTCCAAGAGCCCACCTGGGGCCTTGGGTCCAGCTCCAGGAACAGGTGTGGAGTGATGTGGCAGTTCTGTGATTCCCAATGTGTGAGATACCAAAACCAGCAACGTTCCCACCTGACACTTGCACTGTGATGTGGTATCTGCCACCAGCAGCCTTGAGTTTTCCTGTTCTGTGTGTGCTGAAAGACCAACTCTGCTCCTTTGCTGTGCCCTCTGACCCTCCTGGGCCTCTGCCTTTGCTTCCTCCATCTTATTCCTGTTGTGTGTTTGTGATGATTTCTGCAGCAAACTTGGGCCCAGAACAGAGCTGTGAAGTGGCTGAGAGGCAGGGGGAGGTCACCAGCCCTTGAACTGATCAGGTGGTGCTTAGTTTGGGAACCCTGCAGACTGCATCTTCCAAGCCCCAAGGACACATCCCTGCCCCTGCAGAGATCGGATCTGCTGGAGGATGGGCATGGACAGGGCAGTGAGGGATTAATGAGCCTGGTCCTTCCCTCAACACTGTTCTGGATTTTGTTTTTGCTTCAGGAAAGAGGAAACTCCTGTCCATCTTCAACAGGTCCATGGGTGAATGTGCCAGGGGGTGGGGGAAAGGTGCCACATGGCCCAAAATGGGGAGTGAATACTGGGTAGGTGCAATCAGGTGGATGAAAGGTGCAGGAGGAGACAAGGAGGTGGTACCTGGGCTGCCAATCACCTGCAGTTCAGTGGAATCCAGAG
>NW_005061904.1:0-1102 GCF_000277835.1 Geospiza fortis
CTCTGACTTTGGCCTGGACAACTCCCAGACCTCCTAAAGACCCCTACCAAGAAAATGAATGAGCAGCTTCTAATTTCCCTCTGGCCAGATTTTACAAAGTGTTTTGGAGACATCTAATAAGCCCCAACCAGAGATTCTCCAACTCACTTGTGCCCCAGCACTGTGATTCTATAGGCACTTTTTGTCAGACTCCAACCTACCTGTAGTGCTGCAGTTGTGATTCCAGCTGCTGGATGTGTACCTGCAGATGTGGCACCTCCTTAGCTCTCACTTCCAGCTCCTTCACTTTGCCAAGACTGTTCTGGACAGCGTGTCTGGCCTCTTCCACCTTCCTCCTCATCTCTGCCTGCTCCCTCTTCAGGTTACGGTTGCAATCTTCCAGGCTGACCAGAGCTTCCTGAGAGCTCTTCAGCTCCTTCTCCAGCTCCTGACTGAACCTGATGGCTTCTTCAATCTGCCCATCCCTGGAGCTCCGCATGAGCTCCATTTCCTCCAGGACATGTTGGAGGCACTTGGTCTGGGATTGCTTCTGTGTTAATGGTCTCTTCCTCCCTATGAAGCAGGGTCCTTCTCCTGTATGGCTGGCATGGCTCTTCCGCAGTCCCACCTGTAATGACCAGGAGCACAAAGCAGGGAGAAATTGATGGGTTTTAATGAAGACTGAAAGTGGCTGGATTGTGCTTTGTTGGTTTGGTTTTTTTCAATCACATAGAGTTGATCAGCAACTAAAGCTACTTGACCTTTGCCAAATACAGAGACAAGGAAACAATCTCTGGAAAGTAGTTTTTAATACCTAGCTATGCATTTAATTTTCAAAGTACACACTCATCATGTTATTGCATCAGTTTCTGTGTAGCTTTCATGTCATTACTATGGTCTGTACTCAGGAGTCAGGCAGCCTGCTGAAAAAGATATTTCCAATGAAGTTGTGTTCAGAAGAAGAGAGCAGGGAGCAGCTGGGGGTTCTGGAGCTCTCCTCTTTGTTGTTGTCATTCTTCCTGGGACCTCTGAGTGGTGACTTCGTGTTTGCTGCTGATTTCCTTTCCCTTTTTTAGATGAAAATGGTAAAAGTGTCTCTGACCTGCCTTGCTGGACATTGTGA
>NW_005061905.1:0-1102 GCF_000277835.1 Geospiza fortis
AAAAAAAAAAAAGAGAGAGAAAGGGATGATATCAAAGTATGGGGTTTATGATTAAGATGAGCCCTGTGACTTCATGTGTCTATATATAAAACTGGCATTTACATGGAAATTTTTATAAAGGCATTTGCTGAGAATTGATATCTCAGTATCTTTGGCAAAGATTGATATATTGATAAAACTATATAACATACTACACAGTCCAAATGGCAAAATATTTTTAGTTACATTTTAACCATCTAAAGAGAATGCAAGCAATCAGATAAAGCTTTGATGTCACAGAGAAGACTGACTGATCCTAAACTATGCTATACAATAAAACAAGTGCTCAATAGCATCAGAGCACTGAATTCTTTGACTACACTGACCCTCAGCAGCATTACTAACATATCTATTCTTGTCCCAAGTATATCAGAAATGACTGGTTCAGTGCTGCCATCAGAAGACACCAGAGCTGAAAAGGAGATTTTTACCTGAACAGCCTGATTATATCAGGATTCGAATTCTTGTTCTTCCCAATGAAATGCTGAATTTTTCAGGAGAGAATCATGCCAAATATTGGGCAAAAAATTCTGTATGTACCGGTGCAGTCGACCTAGGATAGCAAAACATGGAAACAATAATTTGTAACTGTAGCTATCACATAGATTAGATTAGCAGTTAAACTGTAGAAAGGCACACTAGAATCCTGACAGCAAGGAAGTTTGCAGAATCCCATTTTATGCTTTTACTTGCAAGAAGTATGAACACAGAGATAAAAAGCTGGCATGTTTCATCTTCCCTCTACTCTGGCCAGGTCTAATGGAATTCTGGCTATCAATAAAACAAAAGGGTGATTGAATTTTGACACTCTTCTGTGAAAGTGAATAATAAACCAGAAAACTTTCATCTTTGACTATGGTTCAAGAGAAATTACTCTTGTATTTCATGTTAAATCATTATTTGATGTAATTCCATTTAAAATTTGGAGTTATACACTATCATTTGGTTATAATGATTTAATTTCAATTTGATTAGATGTGCTTCAGCTTATTGTCATATTCATTAACTACATCCACTGCCATGGGAATGTAATGTTAATCTATTTGTTTGGATTAATTTCCCC
>NW_005061906.1:0-1101 GCF_000277835.1 Geospiza fortis
CATCATAGAAAATGGTTTTTAATCTCAAACTTCAAACAAAGACTGATTCCCTAAATCTGCAAGGATAAAGTTCCTCTTTTTTGCCACTAGACTATTTCACTCCCTCAGTAAAACTACCACCACTAATAAAAGCAGATTTTCCAACAATGGCTTCCCAAACTTACAGACCTAGGACTCAACATCCACTTTTATTTCTACTTTTAAGGCTCCATTTAAATTCACATTCAGCCTTCTGCAGAAACACTTGCTCAAGTAATCCCTTTCTAACTCTCCCTTTATTTTCCTTCCTCTTTAGGCAATCTTGAATACACCAATGGTGCAACTCAGCTTAAACAGACAAGATCACTCCCAGGTGAATTGCTTGGACACCAAGAACACCATCTGGAATAGCCTAAGCACAAGGGATAAAGAGAGTCTTCCTGTAGTAGTTTTTAACACTGCCACTGTTACTATAAACCATGCACCACCACAGAGCAAAATACAAACCAAGTAAAGCTCTGCACAGAAACATGTCTCCAGGAGCTATAAAACAGACATGCAAATCTTCTTGTGCATTCAAATCTAACAGCCACCTAACCCAGTGAGATTTTTTCTATATCTCCCATTCAGAACAGAATTTCACCAGTTATCTTACAGACAACTGTAACTTTTGCCCTTTATCACCACCATCATTAAAATATCTCAAAACCACTAAATACCTGATCCTCAGTCTTGACACATTATTTGAACTGGAAGTCTATGCAGAGCCACAAATCACAAGCAACTATTTCACTCTTTTATATACTCCAAGCAAACCATTACCACCAGAGAGATAGGTTTACTCTTAATCTCCCACAGTGCACTTGTCATTTAAGTTCGAGCACCAAGATCAGCTTGCTTATGAGCTGGCCTTTTTTTCTGGTTTTTGTTGGTTTGTGAGTATTTTTTTGGGGGGAAAGTCTGGTTGGGATTTTTGCTTCTTATTTTTTGAGGGTTTGTTTTTTTTCTGTAGAGAATGCCTATGCAGCTTGGTCTCCTGAAGCATATGAAGAGCCCTGGCACAGGCTCTTCCATGGCATGAAACTGGAGAGGTGATCTATCACAGGTTACTCATTTTATTCT
>NW_005061907.1:0-1101 GCF_000277835.1 Geospiza fortis
AAAAAAAAAAGGAATGCAATAGTTAAGTCAAAAGTACAATAGAACTACACGTGACCACATTCTTGTTTCACCTAACACAAACCAAAGTTCAAAGTATTTCCAAAGAAGCAAAACCACACTTATGAAACATTTATGAAAGGTAGTGTCATACCCTCTCAGAAACAACATGTCCCTCTCAGCATTAAAAAACGCTCACCTAAAAGGCTAATTGAAAAAAAGAATTTGGGAATTCTCAATCTAAGACTGTAGCAGAAAGGCAAAAGAATCATTTAGTCAGTTTTGCTGAGCCTTCCCCAGTTTCTATGCTGTGTATCTAAAGAAGTGCCTTCCTACAATTTTCAGATAGCTTACAACCTCGGAAACCATTTTAAAGTCTGATTTGTCAGGTAATTTAACTCAATTAGGAAGCTAGAATCATTGGTTTGTTTCTCATGCTGACTTGATCCTTAGACTTGCCTTCCTTTTCACCAAGACACACTCAGGATAACGTTTGCAACACTAGCAGTTTGTCAGCCATAACACAAATGAATCTTAAAAACACACCATGGGAAAACACATTCAGCATTTGTAAAACTACCATTGTCATGATGAAATTATTGGTCCCCAAAATACAGAACCTGGGAAAGGGAAGACAGACTTCCAGATACCTCCCTCTCCTGTTTATTTTAATTTTCAACATCCAAGCTTTTTGAAAAAGTTTCACAGAAGTTCATGAAAAGGTAATCAACAGGCTCACATCAGGATGTTTGAAGAGATACATGCAGGTGCCAATTCCTCCACCTTTTTTTTCCCTCAAGTTACCTACCAAAGCCATTTAACAATCAGCAAATAGGAAAAAGAATAGTTGGAATAAACCTGAACAATGGTTCAAAAGCATATTCCATTTCCTTGGCTCCAACACACTCACTCTGGTCTGCTCACTGGCCAAAGTAAACCCACACGAAGACCTAACAAGTTCTGAATTACTGGCTAATGATAGTCTGAGCGTGTTATTTTCACTCCCATCATGCATTTATACCACATTCTCTACCAGATCAGAAGACACAAAATGAGAAAGTGATGAACAGAAACTTTCCAGTTCTAGAATATCCAGAAACGGTA
>NW_005061908.1:0-1101 GCF_000277835.1 Geospiza fortis
ATATGCTTGGTGACACATGCAAACTTCTTCTATTAATGTTTTGCGTTTATAGATCTGGAGTCTGATATTAGAATTAATGATAGACAGTAATTTCCACTTCACTGGAGTAGTGGTGATGATGAAATCCTCCAAATTTTAGATCTGTAACCTAGTGTGAAGCTTTACAAATATTTAATTCACCTTTAGCTTTTTATCCGTGTGGGAAGCAAACAAACCTGCAGCTCACTTGAATATCCTGAACTTGGTTGTGGAGTGTAAGAAACAGAAACAGGTAGTTTGTAAGAAAAACTGATCACACAGTAAGTGTCTCAGCTGTCTTGTTTAACCTTTGTTAAAAAATTTAATTACTCTCAAGACTGGAGAGCTTCCACTTGTGGGTTTTGAGAGGCTTTTAATTCTGAATCCATAACAAGGGTAGTTAATGCAGCGTAGTATATATCATAAAGTACTAATTTAAAGACTGCTGTGAATAGGAAAAAATCCTTGTGTGTACTGGCTAGATGTCTTGTTTTCAGATACTGAAGTCTGTTTTCATCTTTTATTCAAAAACCAAAGAAAAAAATCTTTGTGAAAAGTTTAATTAAAAATGACAGATAAAGTGAGAAGTGAGAAGAGAGCCTTGGGTTGTAAGAAAATGTGGGTATTAGCAGGATGGAAATTCACTGTATTACACCCTGTGATGTTCTCCAAGGGAGAATAATTTTTTATTTCCTCAAAATTCCATGTTGTGCTTCTGAAAAATACTGAGGTAGGGGAAGTAGGATAGAGGCGATGTCTCAATGTTCAACTTCAGACATGCAGGCCACTAGAAGGGGAAAAGGTTTGCTCCAGAACTCATGAAAGCTAAGAAGAGGAATTTCATCATGCTGTATACTCCCACCTCCTGCTGGTTTAGCAATCTGCTTTGTATTTTCTCTGCACAATCTTCAACAGCTAAGGCATCCCTTAGACTTCTGTAAGCTAGTCAACAGCTTGTCTTATTGTTCCTTTTTTTTCATCTTGTATTCATTTTTTCTCTTCCTATGTAACAGTGGTTCTTTCAATTAACTGTCCAGTCTAAGTTAGCTCTTCAGTTTTTAGTGGGGATGTATTTTTATAAAA
>NW_005061909.1:0-1101 GCF_000277835.1 Geospiza fortis
ACACCCACTAATATTTGTATTAACCATATTCACAGTCAGAGCACCAAAGAACTAAGTAAGGTCATTATAATCACAGTTTGCAGTCCAGGTAGATAAACCAGGCTATGTTTTCTGTACATTTCCTTTACTCTTTTTCCTCACCATTTTTCTCTCACTGAAAAAAAATTCCTTTCATTCTAAAGCAGATGTCTCTCAGACTTCAGAAATGAATGGCATGAACTAAAGAGACTGGTTGATGAGGTGGACTTCAGCTATTCAGAGTATGAGGAAGCAAGCAGATAATTCCCACTTTCAAGATGTAGCTGTGGGATCCTGTGATTTCACCTGCATCCTGTAACATAGGAATATGCATGAGGCCCCCACATTTCAGTCCAGGAAATCCCAGGAAGAAATGCAGGTAGGTGGACCTTGCAGTGCACATGCAGCAATGCCAACGTGTTGAAGGTGCCCCAGAGTACTTCAGAAACATTTCCTCACTGGCCAGAACATGCACAGGAAATCTGATCCATGGCAAATACACAGGGAATTCTGAGCATATCCAGTGGACAACTCAAGTCACCAGTTATTTCACCTGTGCATGCACAAATGTGCCCAGAGTGCTCCAAATTCACTGCACATATGTAGCATAAATACAAATGCACCATGGACTGATTTACTGTGTTGGTTGGTGTTGCTTTTTTAATGGTTTTCTGTGTCTCCATTTGAGATGCCAGATACTTGAAAATACCAGAATATGTAGAAATGGTAGTAGTGTGGGAAGTGGCAACATGGTGGGAGAGAACATCAAAATCCCCCTTAATTTCCAGACAAACTGGTGCTATAGAATTAGAAGCTATAAATCTGTTGTGTTTCTCCAAATTCATTTTGCCTCCAGACAGAACATTTTTTCTGCCATTTTACCTGCCAGTTTTCAAACTCCTACATCAGTTTGAATATTTTGGAGTAGGTACAGTCACAATTCCCTGCACACTTGTGACTGTAACCTCACTATTGTAGGATCAAGTGGTTCTCAGACTAGAGATCTTTAAATTCTTTGTGTGAATTTCTCAATTATTATGTAAATATAATAATTACATATACATACATGCATATATATACATA
>NW_005061910.1:0-1101 GCF_000277835.1 Geospiza fortis
AAACCAAACAACAAAACCAAAACAAAATTAACAATCCACAAAGCAAAGCTCTAGGATTTCCTTGTCATAATGTTAACCTGTTAAACTTTAGAAAGTTCAACAGTAATTTTGTAAGTGCTGTATAAGCATGTGATTAATGAATGCCATATAACATTGACACAGTGGGCAATCCAGTTTACGGCTATTGGCTTGTGACAGAAATCTCAATGTACTGGCTTACTAACTAAAGTTAAAATAATAGCACACTCAATTAAGTTACAGATGGTAGGAGCAGAAACCTTTTGAGCCAGCATAATTAATTTTAGTCATTTAAACTTTAGTAACAACGGGTTTAGGTGGATTATGTTAATGTAAACAAAAAAGTAGCAAGGTTCACATTAAACATGCCCCATGATACCTTGTGCTTTCCAAGAGTGCATTGGATTTGCCAGCAGTTTTATATCCTCCTGTGCTAACCATCCAGGCAGAAAGTACAGCTGTTGGTGGTCAGCTTAGCAATTCAAATGTTTCACTTGAAAAGCCAGGACAGCGTGACTTCTTCATCAAGGCATCTTGCACTGGCTATAAAATGGAACCAACAGCGCCACAGTGCAAGCAGGCAGAGTTCATGTAGTTTGTGCTGTTGGCAGTGAAGTGCCCTCTTGAATAAGCATCAGTGTAAGTTATTCTGTGAAAAGGACTCTCTCTAAACTGAATTTATTCCAGTTACGAGCAAGTCCTTTTGTAATTAGTCATTTGAGTTGTATGTTACCTCAGCTTTTGATATTTAAAACTACCAGCAGCTATTATTGGGACACTGATCAAAACAAATTAAATAAAATTGAAACATCAGCATGGAATAAGAAAAGGAGTGTAACAAAGACAGTCTAATAACTTTATCTGAAATTACAGATACACAGTTGGAGAGTCACCGCTAACTCCGTGGTGACAAATTCTTTCATAATCATCAAAGACCTTTAGGAGATCAAAAGCCCTCAGCTTAAAAACATTCACAATAAACATTTGATTACTTCTTGGAAAAAAATAAGCCAAAACACATTTTACATGTAACAGCCTGCAAGAATCTGAGGGAATTCAGCAGTTTAAATCAGAGACAAAAAA
>NW_005061911.1:0-1101 GCF_000277835.1 Geospiza fortis
AAAAAAATCAAAGAGAAAAGTGGTAAAGTGACATGGAACTCAAGTGTAATCTTTCAACCACCTAGTTTCTGAAATAGAAGGACTTGCTGGGAAGCTGGGTAATAAACAAAAAGTGAATAGTTTTAGTTGAAAATGTTTAACTCTTTTTGTAAAAAGAAAAAAAAGAACCAAAAAAACCTGAGGTAAGACTAGTGAACCATACAGACAAATCCTTCCTCAGACTAGAGCCTTCATTGGTACCTGTTGGCTATTTTAAATATGTTCTTTATAAACTCTTCTACCTGTTGGACAGTATGGTTTAATTATTTACTTTTTTGTTTTTATTTAGTGATACTTTTGTGTATCAGTTCTCTGAACATGAGTTAATATTGCATTTTTTGTGGCACTACACAGAATTCACTTGAAGTAAAAATAGGTCCAAGCTTGATGACAAGACTGAAAATTTGTTTAATTGTTCAAGAAAATAAAGGTTTTTAATAGTAGAAAAGAGACATGTTTAAGTCCTCTGTGTAGAAACAAACTAACAAAGAAATAGAGCTGGGAAATTACTTTGTGTGCTTAGGCTTCTGTTACAAATGAACATCATTTGTGTTGGGAGGCAGCATGGTGTTGATGTGTCCAGGCTCAGCCTCTGTGTGCTGCCATTCATGACACACACACTAGTGAGGGTAACAGAGCTCAGCTGGCACCACAGCTGTGTGGGGCTTGCAAAGAGATGAGCCATTCTTTTTGGTTGTCATACGAAAATTCAGCCTTCATCCTTAGGGATCTGTAGATTGTTACCCATGATCTCTTTTCTTGCTTAATGGGAAATGGACTTATTCCCTTTGCTTTATGAAAGAAGTTGATTCACATTCACAGAGTGCAAACAATTTGCATGGTATATCATTATGTTAGATTGAGGGACAAAAATATCAAGAACTCTATGGATTTTTTTTTCAATCCTGAAATTCCCACTGTGTTTCACACAACAGAAACTTTCATGAAAACTCAAAAGTTTTATGGGTTTCAAGGACAAAATTTTATCATTAGATTAACACTGAATCGAATTAACATCAGTTAAATCTGCTGCAGCTGTACAGAGATTGCCTCCTAATGTGT
>NW_005061912.1:0-1100 GCF_000277835.1 Geospiza fortis
AGCAGGAAAGCTGAAAAAAATCATCTTATCTGGAACCACCCATAGTTAGTGACCGGTTCCTACATCAACTAGCCTAGAGTCTAGAATCTTCTACATGTTTGGGATGTATTTTTTCTCAGAACTATACATGTAGAATGACTTCAATTAGTAAAGAAAAGTTATGCTGCAGTCTCAATACTGTTCACAGCTTCCCATGAAGCACTGTTACCTGCATTTGCCTTTCCATGTCTCCTGCTGTGCTTCTGTCCTCCTGCCCTCCACCTCTTGCTTTACCTGTGTCTCCTCAACCACAGTACTCCTCTGCTCTTTCACTCTTCACCCTTCACTTTCCCAGGGTACTCTGTCCAGAGGTCAAACAGTGCTGCTTTCTGATGAGCCACTTGTGCCAAAAGGTTATTCCAACCAGACAAATCCACTTATCCGTCCTCACTGAACACTAGGCGCTCCTGCAAGTAAATGCAGCAGAATCAGAGGACAAAAGCGTCCCACAGACTGTCAGTCACCTTTGAAGTAGCCTTTTGACAAACCATACTCTTGACAAATATCACAATTTCAACAAGAGCCTCTGTGCTGCACAGAGACTTCTGGAACAGTGTCTCTCATCCCCAGAATGGTTTCGGGGAAGATGAGGAACAAGGCTGACGAGAAGAACTGATAATTCATTCAGACAGGGCAAAAGCTCAAAAGGTTTGAATTCAGTAAAATATTTGAAAAACAGTCCCTACACACTGCTCTGTGCAGCTGTGAGCTGGAACAGAGGGTCCAAAGTATGATGTACTCATCAACTCCTTTCTGAGAGCAGCAATATCAAGCAGTTCTGTGAGAGATCATCAATAAAACCCTTTGATGTGATGTCTACTGCCAGCAGCTCACTTAAGTGACTCACTCTCATTCCAAATATCCAATAAGGGTTAGATTAGAATTAGATGTAGATACAAGAAATTACAGCAATGATTTTTTGAGTGCCTGCCAAAAAAGAAATAACTGTAACTTAGAGAGGAGACAACAAAAAGAAATATGAAGTAAGTCTTGCTCTCTATATTTTGTAGTAGAAAAAAATGGGAGGTGTGAAAAAACATGGGGCAGGTTGAAAAAAAAAA
>NW_005061913.1:0-1100 GCF_000277835.1 Geospiza fortis
GGAAAGGAAAGGAAAGAGAGACAACAGAAGGAAAGAGAAGTGGCTAACAGTCAGCAAGATCACTTTATCTTTAGACTACTGAAACATAACAGGAATCCTTTCCATCTGACAAACAGAAATGACAGTAATGAAGTTTTACAAGATATTTGTTATGTTCAGTGCAAGCATGTATGTATGCTTGCATACACGCACATTTTTAGCATTTCATTGGTTTTAAGACTCAACCACAAAGAACTCAGAGAAATCAAGAATGTTCTTTTGACTGTGTTCTTAACATTTGGTGACCATGGGTATTAATTATCATAAAAAAGATAAATGCACGTTTTCCTCATTCCATTAGATGCTTAGTCTCAAATTCGAGAAAAAAAAAATTCTTATAACTAGTACAAACATTCATACTTGGTCTGCTGCATGAATTTGACTTGGGAGTGGTGGTGTTAATTCAGAAGTAGGGTAGCACAGTTGAAATCCAAATTCATCCTAGAGTTTCAAGAAGAATGGTTGCACTTAGCTTTCCTGTGCTGGATATTTGTACCAGAGATTGCTTTCTACATCTACCACATCCATATTAGTTCTCTGACTTGCTTGACAAGACAACATTCTGTGTCATGGCATGACACCTGTCCCTGTGAGTCACTTAGAGGTGTAAGCAATGACCTTTCCTGCAAGGGCAAGATAAATCAGATAACCAAGAGGTGTTTGGAGCAATTTGAAATCCACCTACCTGGATGATCTTGATGTGTCTGTGTCTGTGAATTTCAGGTGATTTTTATATGGTCCTGTAAATGCTGAGTTTGACATGGGTGGTCAGGGAAGGGAGAGGTTTGTGAAGTACTAAAACTCTGCAATACATTTTATTTTTTTACTATTGTTTTTTTAAATTTATTTTGGGGTTTTCCCATTACGCATGTTAAATAATTATATCTAGAGTACCTTACTGTATTTGCAAACTGACCATTTTGGAACATGAGCTGTTTTAACAGCTTTTGATAGTTGCTCAAAAGGAGGGTAAAACATACAGAAAATCATTAACTGAGTATCCAGCTTTTTACAAATCACATTTCTGCACCTGTGGAGGTTTAGAGTGGACATTAGGAAGC
>NW_005061914.1:0-1100 GCF_000277835.1 Geospiza fortis
AAAAAAAAAGAAAGGAGAGCTTATCAAATGTAAAAAAAAGAACTTTTCATAAAAGAAGATCTTAAGACCAAAAATAGCAGACAGATTGAATGGGAGTCAGCTTTCATGGGCTTAAAGAATTTATTTCACTCATCCATACATAAGCATCTAATGACAGCTCAAATAACCCCAGACCTCTAAAGTACCAGCATAGGTATGAAAGATGTGACACAGGATCTGTGGTACTTTTGCCTCCCAGAAGCAACAAGTGAACATAAAAAGTGTATCCTAGGACACATCAAGAACCTAGGTGCAGGTAACTGTATGGACTCTTGGTGTATACCATGTAAGTGACTTCAACTGAGTTAGCTGTGTCAGCTCCCACAGAGATGAGCTAATCAATACACTCAATTGACTCACTTCATCCTAAAATAAACAGCTATTTTAAAACAAATGTGTAGCTCTCCATTGACTTTACTGACTATGAGATCAATTCATTCATCAAAGAGAAGCTTGTAGTGTAATTTGAAACTCTCATGGTTATCTGAGGAATCTGTATGAGGCTTTCAGTATTGACAGTGTTTACGGAGACCCATGCCCTTCTGAATCAGCAGCCGAAGGAGACATAAGCAGGTATAGGAATTTAAATGGAACTGTACTCCTATATGTAAGGAAATGAGTTGTCCTAGATCTTTACCAGCCATAATAGCAACTTGGTGCCTTCCACTGTGTGATACACTGTAGACACCAACTTCATGACCCACCTGACATCTGATTTCCATTCTACAAAAGCGTAGGCATCCCATATATGTTATGGACTAGATCTGTGGACAGTGAGGTGAATTGAGAACTGGCTGAATGGCAGATATCAGGAAGTTTTAATCAGTGTCACAGTGTTGGAAGTCTGTCACTAGTGGTGTTCAGTATCACTTAACTTATCCATAAATGACTTGGATGAAAGGACAGATGCCTCATCAACAAATTCTCTGATGACACAAACTTGTGAGGAGTGGCCAATAGCCCAGAGGGCTGTGCAGCCTTTCAGAGGGATCTCAACATTTTTGAGAGATGGGCAGAAAAGAACTGAAAATCAACATAGGCAAATGCAAAGTCCTGCACCT
>NW_005061915.1:0-1100 GCF_000277835.1 Geospiza fortis
AGCACTGGAACAGCTGCCCAGGGAGGCGTGGAGTTCTGTGATTCTGTGGTATTTGTTAAGCCATCAGCAGAACAATTTTGTTCTTTGGAAGGGAAATGTAGCTGGGAAAATAGTCTGCATTTATAATAAAGATGATTTACTACTTATTTTGTAGTGGACTGGTTTGAGGAGAAGGAGGTTTTTAACTTTTTTGGAAGCAACTCAAGGACCACACATTCAGTAGTAGTGATGTATTATTCAAGGGAGAGAAAGGTTAACCTCATAAAGCAGTGGGAGAGATATTGAGCTCTTTATTGTTTCATGGAACAATACATGAGGCAGATTACAAATGTTTTGGAGGTCTGGAATCTTGGATGCTGGATGGTTTGATAAAGTACTCATGAGTTGAACGGAGTTGAATGTAAAACACCCAGCTGTTCCATGCTGTGAACAGACATGTTCAAAGTGCTTACAACTGTACTTAGAGTTGGTGCTTTATGTGCAAGGCTTTCGGTCTTGGATAGAGCATTGGAAGCTGTGCACTGCATAAATCCTGTGCTCTTGGGAAGTGAATGCTGAGGAACTGATATTCACGTATTTTCTGCTATGACAGATCTCTGACAGGAGATTGGTTGGGAGCCAACCCAATACTAAAGTTTGCTGATTGATCTGGGCCAAGGGGTTTTTTGGTACCAGCAGAATTATGTTTATATTTATGTGGTCCCTCAGCAGTTGCTGTGGAAACCCCTGGCTTTGCAAAACATATGCACTTAGGCTAAAGTTCTGAAAAATGTTTATCATGCTTCAAACAGAACATGCTGATATCTACTGTGTGATTATTACAATTGTATTAGTGTCTTTTGATAAGGCAGGGAATAACCTGTGAAATGTGATTGTCACTGTTGGTCAAGGAATGTAAACAATAGCAACTGGGCCTTTTGGTAATAATTTTACAGGCTTATGTGCTACTAGAACCTACTTGACTTCTTTAAACTGAGCAAGACATGTTTTGGTACATTGAAATCTGCATGTACAATGCCTTCCAGAATAGTCCATGTGGTATTTGTCTGGCTACTGAGCAAACATGCAAGTCATGACCTTGTGTGAAATCAAGAGGAGCC
>NW_005061916.1:0-1100 GCF_000277835.1 Geospiza fortis
TTTTTTTTTCCCTTACTGCCATTCTTTTTCACTGACGGTGGAGGGGGAAGGGATTTGCTGCTCCGAGATAACAAAACTGTGAAAACAGAAACAAAGACATAGGAACTACTTGCCTTCACCCTGCACAACATTGCCCTGCACTGATGGAGGCTTTCCCTGGCTCTGCATTTTGCTCTCACTCTGAGCATATTGATGTGAGATGAGGCCATGGTACCTTGGCTTCTACCTAGATGAAAGCTGCAATGCAAAACACCTCCTTTGGGGTCCTCTTAGGAGAAGCAAAAAAGGAAAGCATCACATCAGAGAAGGGAAGAGATAAACAGGGAGTCAGAGAAGGATGGCTGTGGAAAAGCAGGAGTGAAGTCTGGCCCTTCCAGGAATATGTTCTCCCTCCTGCAGTGTTTTTCCAAGTTCTGATTCTTCCAGGCTGTCAAGGAGAAAGGACAACTATCCATTTTCAGGAACATATCAAAATCTGATGATTCCTGTATTTTATCACTGTTGAGGGCAATTTTCCAATCATGCTGCTGCTGTATTTACTCAGGATGGCTGAATCCAGAGAGCAGAGAAATAGTGCAGCACTCATCCACAATTTGAACCAAGCTCAATTCAGTGCCTGGGAACTTTATTTTATGGAGGCAGTTGAGATTTATTACTTCAGTGTCAAAGGTAATGATTTGACCAAGTACATAAGTAGAATAATGCCCTTTGTGGAACGAGAATTTGGTCCTGTTTGCATCCCACTCTATATGGATATGTCTGAATTTCAGAACCCTGGCAAAGTACCAGTTCAGTGCTTGCATGTACCACAGTCTTTTGTTTCCATAAATCCACGAGGTCAGAAAAGAGCCATGTCCCTGAAATGTGATGGATGGACTACAGGCAGTGCACCAGCCATGCAGCTCCCTACTACTTATGCTGTAAAGGCTTGAAGGAGAATCTCAATAATCTGAACTGATTTTAGTTCTGCTTTTGGGATTGCTGCTTTATTGTGCATGGCAAAGACATGAATGAGTGTGGAAAGTCATCCTTCCAAGTGCCAGGGAGCTCTTTTGTCACATAGCCTGTAAAAATGAATGATTTGGCCACCAAGAAGGTAG
>NW_005061917.1:0-1100 GCF_000277835.1 Geospiza fortis
ATAAGGAATCCTTTATTTCTTCTTGTTGTATTTTCTAATTGACTGGACATGTAAAGATAACTGCTATTAC
The DNA here is from genome assembly GCF_000277835.1 of Geospiza fortis. Taxonomy (NCBI): domain Eukaryota; kingdom Metazoa; phylum Chordata; class Aves; order Passeriformes; family Thraupidae; genus Geospiza; species Geospiza fortis. Next base: position 71 of record NW_005061917.1, read on the forward strand.
CACCACAAATCTGCTCTTTTTCTTATAGATGAGAAAGGATTACAACTATTGTTACTTTAGAAATAGGTACAACTTGAAAGAATTATGATATCTTCTGGTATTGGAAGTGTTGCAATATTCTTTGCATGAGCTGCATTGCTCCAACACCATATCAACAGCTGAAGACATAATGATCTTCATTAAGGGGTTCCTGGTTGCCTGTTTAGTATTGGACTTCCCTACTCCACTGTAGAAACAAATATCATGCTGATGAAGCACTCTTGCATTAAGTTTAAATTGAAATAAAAATGTAAAAAAACTCAGGTTCACAGACTGAAACTGTATATTTCTATAGGTTTTACCACAATGGGCCACAACCTTTGTACTGAGTTTGCCAGGCCTCAGGGCCAACGCTTAAAAGTTATGCTCTGTTATGTTTTGACCTACTTGCAGTCATGTTTTACTTGGTTTAGCTGTGACAATATTTTGTCCAAATGACTGTCTATGGCTAATTTGTTTTACTTTTGTCTTTGGGTGGTACAACCATCATTTTGGCAAAAAAAAGCAGCAGCAAGCACTTTACACAGAATGGGATAGTTCAAATTCTAACATAGTAAGGCAGTGTAGAAAAACACAGGTACAATATTAGAGTCCTTCAGAAGTCAAGACACAAGATACAGCTTTTACAGCTCAGCCATGGTCATTAACACAATGCAGACGTGGAGCTAGACAAAATGGGGTTTAGGGGTAACAAAAGTAACTTATGTAAGAGACACAATATTTTGTGAAACTTGAATGCAAAGTGGATCTGCAGAAGGATAAAGAAAGAGCAAAGGTAATAAAAATGTATTAGGAAATATGAACACAAGTATATCCCATGTCAAGAAAAAAGAACCATCAATATGAACATTATGTTCCTTCCAGTGATAAATTCTGGATGCTCACTGTGATTCCTTCATTACCACCACAATGATATTACTGGCTTTGACAGATCTACTGTTCACTGGGAAAACACTGGCTGGATGGCTGACCCCAAAGAGTGGTGTTGAAA
>NW_005061918.1:0-1100 GCF_000277835.1 Geospiza fortis
GTTTTGCAGCTTGGAGAAGTGTAATACTATTCAGGAAAAGCATCAAGTTTCATTTAATAGCAACTAACAAACCAAAATAAGGAAAGGGGTAGGTGAGAAGAAGCTGAAGGAGTGATGAAGAAAGTTGAAAGCCTTTGGAACTGAAAATATCAAGAACAAAAGTGGGTTACCCAAAATTGTCACTTTGGACTCAATCCTTACTCAAATACAAATTCAGTTCCACGTGACAGATACATGCTCACAAGTCTGATGATTCAGAGGCAGAGGAAATAAAGCAGTGAAATACCTTCAGCTGTGTGTCCCCAGTCACTAATTGTTCTGCATCGTGGGTCTGAAGGAAGCCAGTGCTAGAACAAATCACCCTGAGTAACTTTTGGGGTTGTTTAACAATTATTGGCTAGCATGTAGAACAGTGATGTTCTCTCTTCAAAATAAAATGTCCACATAACCTGCAGTGATGAAAACTGGGCTTATTAATAACAGATGTCACATTTAACATTTGAAATCTATTCCATATCGATTTTCATGGAAAAAATATTCCTCTGCTTGGGATGAAAAATGTTATCCCTCAAAAAATGAACAATATTCAAATCTTGAGAGAACCTTCCCATCAGTTACACCTCTTTATTTTGGTTTGGATAGGATGGGTTTAAAACTCCAGTCACCGAAAAGCACAATCTTACTCTTATGCCATTTATAAACCTTTGTTTTATTCATGTGGAGTCAAAGGGCATCATAATTATTATTAACAATATTAATAATAGCTAATCTTCAACATTTAAGCAACAGTGATATGAAGAACAGATAAAAATTAATGTATTCACCCTATAAATCTAAAGAGATATATTAAAATTTTGGATTATTTTTTGTCAAATGCATATGTACACATGCCTTCATTTACTTCTGCTCAGCAAAACTACAATTTTCCTTCTAAATGCATATTAGGAAATAATGGTAAATATTGTACAAAATATATCTTTTGAGTTATAAGAAAACTTTTAACTGAAATTACCATGAGTATTTGAATGTGCAGGCATCATCCAGGAATCTATATTGACAGCCAGTGTCGGTCTCGCAGCACAGCACAGTTAGTGGATCTA
>NW_005061919.1:0-1100 GCF_000277835.1 Geospiza fortis
TAATAATTATTAAAATTAATAAATAAATATAATTAATAATCAACAATCGATAATTAATAATTAATTATTAAGATTTAATAAATCCATAAATAGTCGGTAATTAATATTCAATAATCGACAACTAATTATTCATTATTAATGATTAATAAATCAATACATAATCGATAATTAATACTCGATAATCGATAATTAACAATTCATTCTTAATAATTAATGATTCAAGAACGACTAGATAATTACAGTCAATAACCTGTAATTAATAATTAATTACTAATACTAAATAAATCCAGAAATAATCGACAGTTAATACTCAATAACGGGTAATTATCTATTAACATATGGTTAATAATTAATAAATAAATAGTCGGTAATTAATAATTGATTTGGGATAATTATTGATTAATGGCGATTAATGGAGAAATAATCTATAATTAATGATTAATTTTTAATAATTAAAAATCGAGGAAAAAATCTATAATTAATAATCAACAATACTTAATTAACGATTAATTATTAACAATTAATGAATCACTAAAAATCGATCATTAATAGTCAATAACGGATGCTTAATTATTAATTATTAACAAATCAATAAATAATGTATAATTGATAACGAATAACGGAAAATCAATTATGAACAATCAATAAATGTATTAATAATTTATCAATAACTGATCATTAACGATTAACGATAATGATATAATAATAATTATGTAATAATAATTCTTAGCGATTAATTAGCGATTAATCAGCGATTAATTAGCGATTAATTCGCGATTAATCAGCGATTAATTATTGATTAATCAGCGATTAATTCGGGATTAATTAGCGATGAATTAGCGATGAATCAGCGATTAAGTAACGATTAATTATTAGCGATTAATTATTGATTACATATTGATTAATCAGCGATTAATTAGCCATTAATTAGCGATTAATTATTGATTAATCAGCGATTAATTAGGGATTAATTAGCGATGAATTAGCGATGAATTAGCGATGAATTAGCGATTAATTAACGATGAATTAGCGATTAATTAGCGATTATTTAGCAATTACTCAGCGATTAATTGGCGATTAATCAGCGATTAATCAGCAAT
>NW_005061920.1:0-1100 GCF_000277835.1 Geospiza fortis
AACCTGTGCCAATGCCTCACCACATTCTGAGTAGAGAATTTCCTCACTACAGTCACCAACATCAGCACTGCAGCAACCAAGGCAGTGGATCTTATCAACAGATGGAAGCTTGAGTGGACAAACTACCCCTGAGCATTTCTGGGGTGAGTAGGTCCCACTTTGTCAGCTTCCAGCAGTGGATACAAGCACCAGAGCCCTCCGTGTGGAGTGCTGCTAAAAAAACCCCTGCTTAATCCATGAAGTAGAAGAAGATATTTAAAGGTCTCCTGTGAAGAAGAAATTTGTTCATTTTTCATCTTGTATGTGTTATTGCCAAAAAATAAAATGCTAAAATATTTACAGAGTTGTTAGTTAGCCACAGCTCGGTGTCTCAGGTCCCTACAAGACTTGGCAAATACCTGAAAACTGATGCTTTAAAACTGAAACATGCCCTTTTTTTGATACCAGCCAAGTCTTGGAAGAAGAATTACACAAATTCAGATATTGCAGGATTAGCAACTGACATATGGCAGAATAAATTAATCCATGGTTTCCTTCTGAGCCCCAGTTTTAAGAAGCTGGTTCTGGCTTTGAGAACAATGTCCTAAGATCTACCCAGTGCATGTGTACAAAAATAAAGCTGTTGATTTCTAATAAAGGCAGCTGTTGTCAGGAAACCAGTGAAGTCTGATCCTGATGAAAGAATAGTGTTGCCATACCTAATTTTCTTGGGGGAAAAAACCCCACTGTACACAAAATAATTATTTATATTGCACTGTCATAATTAAATATTATCTAATGTGGTCGTGAAAGGGTCTGCCATGGGCCTGTAACCATTTTTCATGTGCCTGGTGTTAAGAGTCAAATGTGGGCTTGAGTTTGTTTGGAACAGGTTGCTCAGAGATGCTGTAGAGGTCCCACCTGTGGAGATGCTCAAAACTGGGCACAGTGCTGGGCAGCCTCCTCTGGCTGACCCTGCTGGAGGAAGGCTGGATGATCTCCAACCTCAACCATTCTGGGACTGATTCTGAAACAGACTGAACTAGGAAATGGGTAAGAATCAGAGAAAAGGGGTTACCATAGACCAAACTGAAAATTATTTGCTGCCAAAAAAAAAAAAA
>NW_005061921.1:0-1100 GCF_000277835.1 Geospiza fortis
GTGCAGGTGAGACCCCAAAAAATCCCAAAATTTGGGGGGTCCTGGGAAGGGAAAACACCAAAAATCCCAAATTTGGGGGGTCCTGGGAGGGGTTTGAGGGTCCCTGAGGTGAATTTTGAGATTCCTGGGGGTTTTGGGGGTCCTGGGCTGAATTTCAGGATCCCTGGGGGTTTTTGGGGGGTCCCTGGGGTGAATTTTGGGGTCCCTGGGGTGAATTTTGGGGGTCCCGCCCCCCCTGCCCCCCCAATCCCACAGGAGGCCCTGACCAAGTTCTGCGACTCCCTGGAGCAGATGATGGACAGCCACGAGGTCTGCAGGCCACGCCCCCTGTGCCAGGCCACGCCCCTTTCCCTAACCCCGCCCCTTTCCTTTAAGCCACACCCATTCCATCTAAGCCACACCCCTTAAACTTTAAGCCACACCCACTGTCTTTAAGCCCCACCCATTATATTTAAGCCATGCCTTGTCTTGTTAAGCCACACCCCTTCCATATAAGCCACACCCCTTTGCCACAGCCACACCCTCGTTCCCTGCTGGCCACGCCCTCTTGCCCTGGCCACGCCCATCCCCATGAAGCCCCACCCCTCATTTGCATAACCCAGCTCTTTGCCATGACACACCCCTTTGAAATGACCACGCCCATCTGCAAGGTCACGCCCATTTCCCCACAAGACCACGCCCTTTCACCATGACCACGCCCAGTTCTCGGGAAGCCACGCCCATTTCCCCCCAGGACCACTCCTGTTTCCTTGACCACGCCCATTTCCCAACCTGACCACGCCCATTTTTGAGCTCCACCCATGCTGCCTGCCGCTTTGTCAAACCACGCCCCCTCCAGTGCTGACCACGCCTCTTTTTACCAGACCACGCCCATTTCTTTATTTCCATCATGACCACACCCCCTTTTAACCTGACCCACCCCTTTTCCTCATGGCCACGCCCCTCTGGGCATTACCACACCCCTTTCTGGTCTGACCACACCCCTTTTTTACTTGACCACGCCCATTTCTGATTTCCCACACCCTTTCCATCGTGACCACACCCACTTCTAACCTGACCCCTCCCCCTTTCCTTATGACCACGCCCCTTCGGACTTGACC
>NW_005061922.1:0-1100 GCF_000277835.1 Geospiza fortis
TGTTGTGGGGAGCTGTGTCAAAGGCTTCACAGCCTCATGTGAGACTATGGGATTGACTTCCAGTTTGAATGACCACATATCCACAGACTAACAGTGCATGTAGTAGCTGTTTGTCTAGCATTTTTGGACACCTGGACTTTCAGTAATTACCACCTAGAATATCAGCTTTAGAGAAAATTATCTGGGAGGTCCTGGAGGATAAATCAAGCATATGCCAGAAATGTGCCCTTGGGGCAATGGAGGCCAGGGGCATCCTGGGCTGTGTTGGTTCTTTCCTTACCTAGTCAAAGGTGGAGGAAATTATCTTTCTCCTATATCTGGCATGTGTGAAATATTGTGTCCAGTTTGGGGTTTCCCAGTCCACGTAACAAACTCCATGCCATATGAGAAGAGGCTGGGGCAGTTGGGTCTGCTAATCCTGGAGAAGTTTTCAGTGGGATCTATCTTCTGTCTGCAGCTACCCAGCAAGAGAGAAGAAAAGCCAAACTCTTTCCAGAAGTATGCAGGGATGGGCCAGGAGGCAACTGACACTGTTTGAAACACATGAAAATACAAAAAATTCTTGATGTAAGACATTGGTTTTTGATTGAACATGAGGTTGGTCAAACACAGGGCGAGGTTACTGAGTGAATCTATGGGATCTCTGTCCTTGGAGTTGCCCAAAATTAAACTGGACATTGTCCTGCACAACCTGAGTTGTCTAGACCTCCTCTGAGTAGAAGGTGGGCCCAGAGAGCTCTTGAGGTCCTTTTCAGTCTATGTGGTTGTGTGATGGTCTGATTCACTGAGTTCCTTCTTCCTCCCATGTCCCCCATGTCCAGTTCCATGAAATATCCTTCATTTCAGAAAATGAGATTAACAGATGGTAGAAGTAGCTGTAGACTGGGAGTTAGGCTGTACATTAAATTCTCACAAGTGGTGTGGAATGCAGGTCTCCTGTGTCTTATATGGCACTTTAACTACTGGGCTCTTGGATAAAAGGGGTGAACCATCTCTCTCCTTCTGGGACCTGTCTCTTTGCTTCATTTGCTTTTATATGCACCGCCTCTAAATGAAGTGTCCTGTTCCCAATTGACCCAAACACTTTTTCCTTTTTTTTT
>NW_005061923.1:0-1099 GCF_000277835.1 Geospiza fortis
CAGCCTGTTCCAATGCTTTCTTCCCTTTCAGTGAAGGAGTTCACCATTATTTAGTACACAATGTAGGAAGTGGTATCAATGATTTCTCAAATCAATTGTTTTTCTGACAGCAAAAAAAGAGATCACACTTTCCCATCAACTTGAGAAGAGTTCATTTCATCCTAACAAAACTTTTCCATGCATTACTCAATCTGCTTCTAAAATCTCTCCTGATTATAGCATGACAGAGAGGAAAAGGTATTGGCTCAAACAGTCTGAATGCAGCAGTAGAGAACAACAGCAAATCTGAGAAGAAAAAGCACACTTAAACTAAATTCATTCATTTAAGGTGACATCTGGAATCATTTGTCCATCAGCAGAGGTCAGGAACATTGTCACATTATTTGGCTTCTTTTCAGGAAAGCAATTCAGTGTGAAACCACTTATGCTACACCATTGCCAGTTAAGTTAGATACCTAATCTAGGTATTTGCTGTCCTAGATGCCATTCTCCAACATTTTCTGAACTGTTTTTTCTGCTGCTTCTAATGTAATGTAATGTAGAGGAGGCCACTCATGTTCCTTATTCTACCAGCTTATTCATACATCAGAAAGCAACATCTGCAGTGCAATCTGAGAAGTACTTCCTTCTGATGTATGCTGATTTATAGAACCAAATCATGTCCTTACACTGCCAAAACTCCTAAAAAGTCATCAACAATTGTACCTGAGTAAAAATCATATGGATTTTTTTCCCTTGATCATCAGTTTGTAAAATCAGGACAGTCTGTAAAATTAGAACAATGTACTGGATATTTTGATTTCAAGATAAAGCAATATGAATCTCCCCTTTGACATTTATGCTTACCCAAGCACAAAATAAGATTAGTTTCGTTATAATCACAAGCAAATTCTGGAAACAAAAAGAAATCTTTATCAAAAATCACCTTAGTGACCTCAACACAGTCTTGGATAGATTGCATAGTCATTTTTTCAATCTCACTGTCATTAGGTTGCAGAGTTATCTCAGGAGCAGATAAAACAGCTTCTACTTGTAACAGTGGCACATTTGCAAGAATAGTTGCATTAAAAGCCTGTAAATTCCTGAGAAAGAAAAAAAA
>NW_005061924.1:0-1099 GCF_000277835.1 Geospiza fortis
ACATGGTGGGATTCTTGGGGTTTTCCTATGCACAGCCAGGAGCTGGATTTCCATGATCCTTGTGGGTCCCTTCCTGTGGCTCAGGATATTCTGTGATTCTGCTGGTCACCTCTGCCTCTGCCCAGCTGGGATATCAGCCAGTGAGACTTGCATTAACCTCACTGACTCCTTGGGCTGGTCTCTGGGGTGGGATCACCTTGCTTGCCTGGGGATGCCTGCAGTGAAATTCTGAACCTGTCACTCTCATGGCCAGCATGGGTTGGTAGGCACAGGGAAGATGTAACTCACCTAGTCCAGGTTAGACCTTTTGTTTAGGTGACTTACTTGAAAAACGTATTTCACCAATGTCTGCAATGGATATCAGGGTCTCTCTGTGACTCCAGGCACCTGTGTTTTGTCAGAAGCAGCCCCACCTGTCCACTTGTCCCACATGTGGGATATCTCTGGGGACAGGACACTTTTTCTTCCTGTTATGCAATGCTTAGCCCTGCGAGGAAATGTATTCCTTACCAAGACCACTAGTTCTGACATAAAAGCTCAATAATTAACATGCTGTTGCTATCAACTTGTGGTCAATAATAAAGATGCTACTTCTATCATCTTGCTTTCCATTTGTTTTCCAAAGAATTATTCCCAAGGCAGTAGCAAGCTGACCAGAAGTCAGATCAAAGACATTGTTGACCTCCATTTGCAGATGCCACCACTAAATCTTAAATAGTCATTACAGATGAGACCATGAAATTGTTTCTAACAGCTACTGCTTGGTTTGAATGATGCTGTCATTTTTAAATCTCACTTGCAATGAGTGTTCTCATCCTGACATATCTTTATTTTGTGAAGTTGGTTAAAGATTTTTGAAGAGCATTTTCAGGAAGGGATTGCTTTGATGATGTACTTGGCACATAATACTTGAACAATCCCCATCTGAGAGCTGTGTTGTTAAGATATCATTTTGCTCCTGGTGGGAGCAGGGAAGTGCTGATGGATTGTCCATAAGATACATGAGCAGGGGAGGCAGATTAAACAACGGGCTCTGAAGGAATAATTATTCTGTGTGCTTATCAGAGGAAATTGATTATCAGACATTCCTGATCAATTC
>NW_005061925.1:0-1099 GCF_000277835.1 Geospiza fortis
CAGATCCCTCTGCAGGGCCTTCCTACCTGTAGTAGATCATCACTCCCACACAACTTGAATGGAGAAAGAGTCTATCTATTAAACAGTCCAGTAGTTGGAGTAACCCTAAATCTCTAAATTTAGACTCTTATGTTCATATTTCCAGTTCAAGGCAGTGTTCAAATGAAAATAGTTGGTCTTTTCTTTTTCAGCTTGTCTGATATGAATTATTTCTGACATCTGAAATATTACTTATGGAAAAATAAAACTGTTTCTCACTTAAATACCTAATCTTTCAGGGCTTTCTTGTTTTGTTGCAAAGCAGTTCTGAGAAGTCTGTCAGCAACACTTCTACTTTGACTGCAATTTATCTTAAATGTCTGAAATAATAACAACTTGGAGAACCAACTGTAGTAGACAGGTTTTTTTCAGTAAATCCTAGAAATCTGACATCTTCTCTTGCTCTACTGCAAAGCAAGCTGTAAGCTCTAACAGATTTTAAGTGTACTGGAGTCATCAGATAAGATGAAAATCAAATCAGCAAACAGCAAGAGCAGTGAATGTGTGGAAAGTTGCTGTTAAAAACTGTTTATATGTCTTCCCCAGTGGCCACAGTGAGTTGCTCCTAAGTCTAAATGGGGAGATAAGGTGGATTTCAGTTGTCATGTCTGCAAAGGCACAGAATGAAAGCAATTTCTTGTGTTTTAAAGGAGGTAGTAGCTGGTCTGCCTGTGGCAAAAATGGTGATTGGTACCTCACTTCTTGGTTGACCTTGTATACACACTGTAAATTATGCACATAAACCAAAGACAGTCAAGTTAATGAGCTCCTACCAGGGTTGTATCACTTGCTTACTCACCCATTTGGACAGCTGATCAGCCATGACTAGTGTGTCCTTGACTACTTCTCAAACAGTAATTAGAATTCTCAGAAAGGAAATACTGATATGTAATGCACTGTTATCTAAGATTAGTATGTCCTTCAGGAAAAAATAGTTGTGTAAAAATCTTCAGAATCCATAGAACCTAAAACACGACGCACAGAAAAGAAAATGATGTGTAAGTATGCTCAGTGACTTTTATTTCATTCTTTTAAACTAGTGGGTTTGGGGTGGTGAGGG
>NW_005061926.1:0-1099 GCF_000277835.1 Geospiza fortis
AAGTATGATATAATAATAGGAGAAAACCAGTGTTGTTAGTACAGCAGCTGATAATTGATGTTATTAAAGCAGTCTGTGTACCATGAAAACCAGAATGCAAAGGATTGTTTTCGTTTAAAACCAAGAAATCATCTGGGAACTCAACTTTCAATCAGAATCCAGATTTGGAGGGATATTGAACCAGATTGGTTGCCATTCATGTTGAGCTAATTCACTCTGCAACTGATATGAGAAGAAGGTAACTGATCCCTTCTTCTCCAAGTAAGGTATCCCACTGTAGGAAATCATCTTTCACCTGTCCTTGTTCTCCATGGTTCTTTGGAAGGTCTTGCTGGAAGACCAGGTAATTCTACCTGCTCTGTAGGAGCCAAAAAGATATCGTGTTTGTGCAAGATTCCTCATTCACAAATCCTCAAGGGTTGGATTTCGTCTGTCTAGGACCATCAGCTAACAGGATTTGTTGTGCAGCTCCTTGGTGCATGAAGCTCTTGCAAAAATCTTAAGAAACAGTTCAGTTGTTCAGCAGATTTTTTTACACTCAGCCTTTGGGCTGTGAGGTTCAGGTGTGCCATGCTTGCCAGCTCAGATGCTGTTTTCAGTAGCATGAGAATTATCACCTCCAGAACTTTCCATTCCTTCAGTTAGCTAATTCAGTATTAAACTTGGCTACAGTTACTTGCTTTTCTGCTCATTTATATTTTGCCCTTTTATCCTCTGGGCTCATCCAAGTGACCAGAAGGTCTGTGACTCAGCTCTCTGGCCCACAAATTAAAACCAATATCAAAGTTTATGAAATGAGAGGACTTTCCTAGTGTGGGCAGGAGTGCTTTCCTTTTCCAGCTTCACCCGAGTGGCCGTGCGTAGGTCGGGGCACTCGCTGGTGTTGCATGATGTGTTGTTCATGAGCCTGACAGGGGAAGCCAGGAGGCTGCATTTGTTGTGCAGCTTTCTTTAGTTGCCCAAAATAGGCTTGTCATTCATGCCAGTCCCTTAAATTCTCCCAGCAGCAAGAGGGAAAAAAGCATTGAAATTGTTCCTGAAGTTACACTATTGAAAAAATTTTAATATAGTGGTATAGCCATTTCATAAGGTTAAAAAA
>NW_005061927.1:0-1099 GCF_000277835.1 Geospiza fortis
AAAAAAAAAAGAAAATCTTAGGTCTAAGATCATGTTCCTGATGAATATATAGAATTTTTGTTTTGTGAGATATTTTTTCCATATTTCAACCTCTGAGTTTATGTAAAATAATTGTTAAATATTAAAAAAGGAATGCAGCAAGACAATGTAGCTTAAACTTGACATATCATTATCCAGATCTAATTCCAGACTGTGCTGAAGCAAATGCAGGGATAATATTAAGCTTGGTAACACCTGCCTTTTAAAAAACAGCCTCAGGAAAGAATTGCAACTGCATGATTCTCAGTCCTATACCTACTATTTTTCAAGTTTTCAAAAGTCACAGTCAAAGGTTGATATAAAACTTCAGTGTAGCCTAGTTTGAGGATGGATCACTACATTATCTTTACCTTTTTTATCACCCTCGTTCCTTGAGGAAACCAATGTTTATTATTCAAGTGTTGCACTTCCACTTCTTCAGAGACCACACACTCTCCCTGGACCAACTTATTTTATTAAAGCAAAATAAACCTCATGAAACAGATATTTTTAACATTTTATCCTTCATTAGCTACAGCATCTTCTCATATACACCTTATTCTAGGTGTGCATTTTATTTGGTTGTTTTGTTTTTCTCAATAGCTCATCATAATTGAACTGCTAAAGCCTCCAATCCATATATTTTTATGTCAGCATGTCATTACAGAATGTAATATATATGATAATGGTGCAAAGCATGACTAGTAAGCTCCTTCTTGTCATCAAAGTTGAGATACTACCAAGCCATCCACCAGCGTTTTGTTGGAGAAAGATTATCCAGATCCTAGAAGGACTAGTATTTAATGCATCTGAGTCACAGAAAAACATCTTACTGTTTCCTTTTGGTTCCTTTAGGTGGTTGAAACTACATTTGCCAAATACTTTTTTCCATGCATCTTACCTTTCTTATCTCAGAAGCCCAGAGTATAACTTAGCATAACATTTTTAAAGTGATTTATGTGCTTAGGAGCCTGACTCTCGGAGGAAAATAATGATCCTAGGATCATAAATTATTTGGCCTTTTGAAAACCTAAAATCTTGCCTCCTCTGTGTAGAGAGAGGAAGGACATAGCCTTAGTCT
>NW_005061928.1:0-1099 GCF_000277835.1 Geospiza fortis
TGCTTGGGAGGCAGGAGTGGGAGGAATGTTTCCCAGCATCTGCAGAGGAGCAAGGGGCGTGCAAGGGGGAAGGATCCCATTGGAAAGATACCTCTTCTTTTATAATGTACAGCTGGAAAGCTGTGTTTCAGATGTTATGTTCTTGTAGCACCTAAGCCTTGCCCAAATTTTGCTGAAATCTGTCAGCAAGACAGGAAAAGCCAAAGCAGCTGTACTGACTCTTGAAACAAGCAATGGTAAAAGCTGCATTTTTTTAAATTTTTGCTTTGTGTTTTCCTTCTCAGTTTCAGGAATTTAGTAACCTTCCCAGGTGAGAGCTGTGGCCTTATCACAGGAATCAACCAGTGTGTTTTCAATTTTAGAACTGGCCCAGAGCTTTCAAAAGTATTTGAAGTGTGAAAAGTTTGATTTGTTGGGTATCGTGCTGATGACATCTCCAGGTCACTGACAACTGCAAAATGTTAATCCTTCAGCCCTGATTTCATGGGTGCTCATAAGGAAGGGTTCTTATTGAGAGCATGGCCTCATATTTAGTAGAAATCAGGATCTTGTGGGTCTCTCATGCACACAGAAAACAGATGGGTTTGCTAACCACATATGGAGGACTTTCCTCTGGAAGATCACAGTGAATTTCAGAATTGTTTCAATAATGAAACAATTATGAGTTTGAGCTATTCAAGCCTCCCAGCTGATCCTTGTCCCTGCCAGATTAGTAGGACATGAAAAAAACATTTATTTATAATTATTGAGGGTATCTGTATAACAGAAATGTAAGCAGGCTGTCTCTGTAATGGATTTAATTTTAATTTTCATTAGCAAGAAGAAAAGCAAAAATATTACCATTGGGATATACTTTTCTTTTTGAAATAGTTATATTGTCAATTCTGGTGTGAATTCTGCTCTATAAAATAGTCAAAATACACTTTTGTTTGAACAGCTCTGAAAGAACTGTTTTATTAGAACCTTTTGTTAGAACCTTTTGGTTTCTTTTCTTAGGAAAATTACTGAACAACTTTCCAAGGTTGAAAATAACTCCTACATTTGCCTAATTCATAATTTTTTCTTGATGCTAATAAGGTTTTTGGTTTGATTTTTTTTT
>NW_005061929.1:0-1099 GCF_000277835.1 Geospiza fortis
CTGATGTGCTATGTGACTCTTGTGTTCTTAAGCAGAGGTTTTTTTATGATAGAGCTGAAGGAAATGGAAAAACATAAAATCAAATACAAATTACTAGATATTAAATAGATTTTATTGCCAGATCAGCAACACACACAGCTAATGGGAAATATTTTCTGCAGACAGATGGGATAGTCAGATCCCAGGAGCATAAATATGAAGTATCTGTTAAGATTCTTTTTTATACATTTGCATATAAATATAAACATCATTAGCAGGGGCTAATTGCCCTGTAGGAACTACAACATGAGCATTAGAATCTTCAGGATTGCTGTTTTTTGTTGGTTTTTGAGGGGGGTTAAGTATCTCCATTACCCATCATGTTCTGTACTGCATGGCTGCAACGGATAATTACGACCATTAAGAATCTCAATCACAAAATCAAAACCATTTGGACTGGCTTCCAGGGCTGCCCAGCACAGTAAGTAACCATTGTTTTGCTCATGAATATTCATAAGGGTACTTTGATTTGACTTCCACAGTAGGGGGCTTGTAAAAAGCTCATCTGCAGATTAGCCCCTACTGAAGATTGAACATCTAAGGTAACAAGATATCATACATGATGAAAGGCTTTGTAAAAAGCAATGCGTAAAGCCGACATTCAGGCTTTGTAGCTCCTCAGAAGAAAAACAGTAGAAGGGATTTCAAATATTTAGGTTTTTCCAGTTGTTGTAGTGACAGGAAAGGTCAAGGATCTATGCTGTGAAAGGCTTGGTAAATATGGTAAATGTTCTGGACAAAGAGCAGTTGAGTCATCAGTGATGGATGTTGTGGACTTGTATATAAGATTTGGGAGCCTGCAGGGTGCATGTCAAAGACAGTGGTATTAGCACAGTGATGTCAGTCAAAAAACCTACAGGTGTTTCAAATATTGCTGTGTTATTTCACACTTGAGAGTTTGAATGGTGTTGGATTCAGTCTTAAGTTCAGACAAGCCCTTGTTGACATTTGAAAGACCCAACCAACCAAATGAAAACCCCATATTCATGACATTCAGCTAATGCTCGTTGCTGTGGAATGGAAGTGTTAAAGTATGTATTAGAAATAATGCAAAAAAAAA
>NW_005061930.1:0-1099 GCF_000277835.1 Geospiza fortis
TTTTTTTTTTTTGCTTCTTAATTAAAGCTTAACTCTATGAAAGCCATGGTATACTTCTTGAGGACAGTGGTGCTTGAGGACAGTGCTGTTTCCAAGTAGTACCTCTTTTTTTCTAGTTTCCCTGCAAACAGATGAGTGAGCCAACACTCAGTGTGTGGGATGGCCAGATATGCTGCTTGGCATGCTGTGGTACTACAGAAGTACGAGATGCTCATGTGTAATCTGGCTTCTTTGAGACAGTGCCCAGATTTCTACTTTCTTCTTTTTGCTTGCCATCTTGATATCAAGTCCAGAGCTGGAAAAAATGTTGTTCAGACACACAGAGTTTACATATCACTCTCATACTTTGCCTGCTGGATGATGTGCTCCTGGGATGCAGTTCCAGCTCTGCAGCTTTCTACTTTCACAGGTTCTTCAGCTAAGAGCAGGGCAGTCTCAAAGCATCTCTTTTTGTCGTTATAGAAGTGCTCCTACTCTGCACAGACTTGGCTTTAATGTTGTGATGTCACTGGCTTCCCTTGTGCGTCCCTTGTGCCCCACGGTGGTGAGGGAGGAGTTACACAAACACAGGGGAACATCACCTGCCAAGCACCTGAGAGATCTCTGCTGTCCAGCCCAGTGCCTATGCCCAAGCTGGCAGAGTGGCCGGAAAGCAACACTAGAAAGGTACTATTGGGTCTAAAATCCAAACCAATCCAAATAATATTGGATCCATGATGAGAAACTAAAATTATTGGATGGAACAAAAGGGCATATTTGAACTTGCAACTACCAGAAACTCTTACAGAGATATCTCAGTGCTTAGAGTGGCAAAACAGAGCATGAGACCAGAAAAATTTGTTTCCTGCTACTAAACAAGATTCCTCCTAAATGCCCAGTGATCTGAAATCTCTTCTTGGGACTTTGCATCTTCACAACTGAGATGAATTATTCTCAAAGTGTTGCCATTTCAGCTTAGCTTTTGGGTTTTGTTGTTTGGTGGGTTTTTCTTTTTTATCTAATTTTACTGGAGAGATTTTGGGTTTTTTTGTTTTTTTGGTGTGGAGGCTTTGGATAGGGTTTTTGTTTGTTGGTTTTTTTGGTTCTTCTCTTTTTTTTT
>NW_005061931.1:0-1099 GCF_000277835.1 Geospiza fortis
AGTGTATCTAATTCCTTCATAGTAGCCGTCACTGGTAAAACACTACAGACTAAAACATGCACTAAGGGCTTATTAAGTGGGGCTAAAGGAAAACAGGGATTAATAGCATGAGTTTAATGTGGAATTTTATTTTTGTATGCTTCAATGACACCTACTCCTGAAGGCAGAATGAGAGTTGCAGGTGATGAACTCATGCATGAGTTTAGTGCTGATGATTTTTACTTACAGAAGGTAGAAGTCTTGGGAGATGCAGTTGACCCCCTGTGTAACATTGCAGGAGTATATCCACTCTAACATCTCTCAGAAAACCAAAGGGAACGTGCCATGTTAGTCAGCTGTGTTTTTTCATGAAACTCTCAATAGTGTCAAACAAGTGGGGAAAGTTGAGTGGGGAATTCATTTGAATCTCAGAGGTTGTAGCAGATGATTGTTAAAAGAGCAGATCAGAACTGAGAAGACATGGAAGAGGGAGCACATCATGGAACATTAGGATAGAGAGTGATGCATTCCACACCCAGCAGAGGTAGGCCTTTTTTCTCTATATCTTCTGCTGACAGAAGAGAATAAGTAAAGTCAAAGGAATAACACTGAGACCAGGTCAGAGGAGCTGATGAAACACTGTGTGGATCTGTCTAAAGAAGTACAAGGTATTAAAACAAATCTGACCAAGAGATTCAAGTTTATCTTTCTGCTGTGGTCCTTGCTTTTCCCAATTTGTGCATTGCTTGTTTTCTCAGTGGGCATTTTTACAGTTCCATGCAAATTTATCCCCAGGGTTTCTAAACAAGAAATATGTAGATGACCAGCCAGTGCTCATGGAAGAACTGGATGGAAATATTTTGCTCATCTTTCATTTGCCTGCAGTAGGTCTTCCCTTCTGACTAAATATCAAAATGCTGCCTGAAAAATACCAAATGGGATGCACTGGAGTTCAAGACTGCAAACAGGCTAAAGAAAAAACGTGTCATAAAATTCCATATAAAATTCATGCTATGAATCTCTGCTTTCCTTTGCCCCGCTTAACAAGCCCTTAGTGCATACTACAGAGAGTCTGTAGTGTTTTACCAGTGATGGCTACTATGAAGGAATTAGATACACT
>NW_005061932.1:0-1099 GCF_000277835.1 Geospiza fortis
CTTTTGGTGGGTTTGTTGTTGTTTGGGTAGTTCTGTTTGTTTTGGTTCGGTTTTTTTTGTTTGACATTTAATTCATCCTTTTTCTTAGGAGAGTTAAAAAAGTGCAAATGTCTTTCTTGGAATCACAACTATATTCCCCAAAATAAAAGAGCACCCAAGATGCTTTCTTGTGACATGTGTAAAGGGTTGGGGTACCAAGTACTGGTTGGGAGATGAGAATTCTGAGGGACTTTCTCCTAGTTTGGCTATCTCATTTCTACTTTACTTTTTCATTTTTCTTTCTGTTAAGAGGAGAAAACACAGTCCCAGCCTCAGGGCTGAAGTGATTAGGAATGTTAATAGGGGTCAGCCTAACTACAAAGGTAAAGCCTGAGTTTGTATGGCATTCTGAGGATGTCAGGCATCAGTTTTACATTCAGGAGAAATGTATTTATAACTGCAACCACTAACTAGGACTATCCTGAGCCATTTGCCCCAATGAATATATCACAGATTCATTTCATTACATATAAAATGCCTCGTGCCTTCAAAACAGAGGTAAGCCACAATCCATGGCTGAAAAATACATGGTGGAAGTGGTGGGGTTTGGAGGGGAACTCATTGGTTTGCATTAGGAGATGCATTATTAAATTAGCATCCCTTGCAATTCATTTCAGTCCACTGGGCAGATTTGTAAACCATTTTCCTGCATTTGAGACTTAATCTTCACATGTGCTTTGTTGTACACATTAGCTGTGAGATAAAGCATTGGAAGAGTGATTACAGAGAGTTTGTGCCAAAAGCAGGGTGTGCTGCCTGCAGAACCATAAAACCACAAACCATGCCTGCTCCTTTCCCTCTGGAAAGCTCATCCTGCACTCAAGTGATGCAGCTTCCAGATGTCATTGCCATCAGGTCAGTTGTTATTCCCTCCACTCCTCCCCACTGGCCCTGTCTGAATGGTGCTTTTTTAAACATTGTCAGAGGATTTCTTGTGCTTCCAAAGGATGCACACCCTGCAGAACAGTTGTTCCCTGAGATGTTCAGTAGCATTGATGCCTTGTGAAGGTTGAGCTAGAACAGAGGGCAGATGGAGCTAAAGAATAAAGCAAGGATTTAT
>NW_005061933.1:0-1098 GCF_000277835.1 Geospiza fortis
GAGGTGGCCATGTCACTGCCTTCCTCTGCCACCCTCCAATGTCATCCCACCATGCAAGGGGCTTCTGCCTTTCACTGCGTGTGCCAGATGGTCCATCCATCAACGCAGAAGGGGATATAAATCATTCCCAGGGATGGAAGATGGCCGAGGGGTGAGAGAGGTGAGCCAGAGACCTTCAGGAGTGAGAAATCACTGGTGTGCAGACATGCCACAGCACGAGTTGCTCAGTGTCTCTAGTGACATGTAACTCGTGCTCAAAGACTTCTTCCACCTTCCTTCCGGGAGAAACTTCCAGGAGTTGCACCTTCTTCCATCTCCCTCTCATGGATGGATGCTGAGCCTAAGTTCTCTCCTTGTTTCAAGTCTTCCTCTAGCTCCAAATCCTGAAGCTCCAGGCTGGACCCCCTGGAGAGCACATGGACCTTGTGCATTAACACATCCATCAGTTCTGGGGATGACAAGCACAGGATACAACTCCAAAGGAGATGGAAAACACATGAAAGAGGGGCAGAAGATAAATGCCAGTCCCTGTGCTGTGAAAGGATGAGGTTGTGTGGCAGGAACTTGGAGATAAGAGCGCTTTGGCAGCACCATGTACCCCACAAACATAATCTCTGAGGAGACACATGCCCTGCAGGGGTGATGAGGCTGATGATTGGGATTAGACAGGATGGGATTAGAGGCTGTGGGCAAAGCCCTCGTGCAGTCCCATGTCTGGGCACTGGTGATTTCCACAGCAGCTGGAAACAAGGACAGTGCTCATCCCGATGGGTGCTGCTCAGGGGCTCCATTGGCATCTAATGAGGTCTGGAATTTCTGAGGGATTCAGAAAACCCAGTAATAGCTGAACAGATCATAGTGGAGTACCCCTTCCATGGACAGGATCTGCCCTCACCAGAGGAGGGTTTTGACCCAGGATTTCCAGCACCTGAAGGGACATAATATTATCTGTGCTATCCTCTTATTTTCATTGCTTTAGATCCAGTAAATTATTAACATTCAAAAGGCTGAGTGCCTGCATTAATGGGATCATAACAGATGAGCAGCTCCTCATGAAGAACTGGGGGGAGGAGAGGAAGGCAGTGACATGGCCACCTC
>NW_005061934.1:0-1098 GCF_000277835.1 Geospiza fortis
GAACAGGCTTCCCAGGGAAGTGGTAGAAACACCATCTTGGTAGTGTTCAAAAGGCATGTGGATGTGGTATTTGGGAGTGTGGTTTAGTGGTAAACACAGAGGTGCTATGTTAATGGTTGGACTCAGTGATCTTTTCCAACTGTAATAATTCCATGCTTCAAAAGCAATGATTATTGAGCTGGTAGTAAAAGGTTCCTTTCTTCTAATAAATCCCTAATATTTAAATGGTCATATTCCAGCCTCCTGTCTGCTCATGTAGAATGATGTTTGTACATAGGATCCTGTATATGTATCTGCAGCTTTTCCTTCTTAAGTCTCTAACCACTGACATAACTGCTTTATTCAAGTTGCTGTTGCCATAGATATAACAGTTCTCTTGTTACAAAAACCTCATTCATTTCAGTGCATGAAATCAACAGGCATTAGTATATGAAAAAAGATACCTTCTGTCTAATTGGTGCAGTAAAATACTCAACACTTCCTATCTACTCTGATTCTGTAAAATTCCCTGAGTCCTAATCATCCTGTATACCAGAACTGTCCAAGTTCTTGAAGACGGCTCCTTCTTTGTAAATGCAGCTATATAAGCTGCCAACAGCTGTTTGATATAGATTTCTTTCTCATAATGCTTTCCTACAAAGCTTAACTAGCACTTAAGTTTTGGAAACTCAATTGCCTATGAGGAAATAAAAAAATTTGCCTCTGTCCATATAGTTATTTTCCATGTTTTTCCCTGAAATACCCATTTCTTCAACCAGATCATCCAGACTCATCTGAAATCCAGATGTATATGGGGGAAAAATGGACCACATGGCTGGCACTAAAGAGCCATGATCATAGGTTTCCTGGTACACATTAGCCAGTTGTAACAAACCTCCAATTAACCCTTTGACTAACTTTCTGCAAGATCTCCACGTGCTCCTTTGGCAGCGAGCTTTGAATGGTCATTTCAAGCTGACAGGATTTCATAACAGGCAAATATTCCCACCAACATGCTTCATAATTTGCTAATATCTCTACTTAAATAATTCATGATATAATAGAATTAACTTGCAGGAGTGACACTGATGGGATTCTTATTATTGTCAGGATCTAGAA